>NW_025745304.1:507228-589728 GCF_021184085.1 Oncorhynchus gorbuscha | reverse complement strand
AAGAGAGAGGAGAGAAAGAGAGATGAGAGAAAGAGAGGAGAGAAAGAGAGGGGAGAGAAAGAGAGGAGAGAAAGAGAGGAGAGAAAGAGAGAAAGAGAGAGGAAAGGAGAGGAGAGAAATAGATGAGAGAAATAGAGGAGAGAAAGAGAAAGAGAGAGGAGAGGAGATAAAGAGAGAGGAGAGGAGAGGAGAGGAGGAGAGAAATAGAGGAGAGAAAGAGAGGAGAGAAAGAGAGAGGAGAGAGAAGAGAGAGAGAAGAGAGAGGAGAGAAAGAGAGAGGAGAGAAAGAGAGAGGAGAGGAATAGAGGAGAGAAAGAGAGGAGAGAAAGAGAGGAGATGAAAAAGAGAGAAGAGAGGGGAGGGTAAACATACAACACTATAAAATCAATGTACACAAACAATAAGTGTGCAGTTAAAATTGGGGGGAAAGAAACGCACATGTCTTCCCACAAGGCTGTGGGGTGAGACAGGGATGCAGCTTAAGCCCCACCCTCTTCAACATATATATCAACGAATTGGCGAGGGCACTAGAACAGTCTGCAGCACCCGGCCTCACCCGACTAGAATCTGAAGTCAAATGTCTACTGTTTGCTGATGATCTGGTGCTTCTGTCACCAACCAAGGAGGGCCTACAGCAGCACCTAGATAGATTCTGGGCCCTGACAGACCTGGGCCCTGACAGACCTGGGCCCTGACAGACCTGGGCCCTGACAGACCAAAATAATGGTGTTCCAGAAAAGGTCCAGTCACCAGGACCACTTCTAATGGTGTGGTAGGAGTCTAGAGACCAGTAGTCTCTTCGAATGTTGTGGTTACTACCTGGTGTGGCAGGAGTCTAGAGAGACCAGTAGTCTCTTCTAATGTTGTGGTTACTACCTGGTGTGGTAGGAGTCTCTAGGTTGTGTTGGGGACACATCGTGGTTGTGTTGTGGTTATATTATGGTTGTGTTGTGGTTATATCATGGTTGTTTTATGGTTATATCATGTGTTGTGGTTATGTCATGGTTGTGTTGTGGTTGTATCATGATTGTGTTGTGGTTAATATCATGGTTGTATTGTGGTCCTTCTGTAGCTCAGTTGGTAGAGCATGGCGCTTGTAACGCCAGGGTAGTGGGTTCGATCCCCGGGACCACCCATACGTAGAATGTATGCACACATGACTGTAAGTCGCTTTGGATAAAAGCGTCTGCTAAATGGATTATATTATTATTATTATTATATTATTATGGTTATATCATGGTTGTGTTGTGGTTGTGTCATGGTTGTGTTGTGGTTGTGTCATGGTTGTATCGTGGTTGTGTTGTGGTTGTATCGTGGTTGTGTTGTGGTTGTATCGTGGTTGTGTTGTGGTTGTATCGTGGTTGTGTTGTGGTTGTATCGTGGTTGTGTTGTGGTTGTATCATGGTTGTGTTGTGGTTATATCATGGTTGTATTGTGGTTATATCATGGTTGTATTGTGGTTATATCATGGTTGTATTATAGTTATATCATGGTTGTGTTGTGGTTATATCATGGTTATATTATGGTTATATCATGGTTATATTATGGTTATATCATGGTTATATTGTAGTTATATCATGGTTGTATTATGGTTATATCATGGTTGTGTTGTGGTTATATCATGGTTGTGTTGTGGTTATTTCATGGTTATATGATGGTTGTATTATGGTTATATCATGGTTGTATTATGGTTATATCATGGTTGTATTGTGGTTATATCATGGTTGTGTTGTGGTTATGTCATGGTTATATTATGGTTGTATTATGGTTATATCATGGTTGTATTATGGTTATATCATGGTTGTGTTGTGGTTATGTCATGGTTATATTATGGTTGTGTTGTGGTTATATCATGGTTGTGTTGTGGTTACTACCTGGTGTGGGTAGAGCCCAACAGTCTCTTGTTCTGGTTGTGTTGTGGTTGTATTATGGTTGTATCATGGTTGTGTTGTGGTTGTATCACCTGGTTGGTTGGGGAGATATCATGGTTGTGTTGTGGTTATATCATGGACAGCTGGGTTATATCATGGTTGTATTATGGTTGTGTTGTGGTTATATCATGGTTGGATCATGGTTGTGTTGTGGTTATATCATGGTTGTGTTGTGGTTACTACCTGGTGTGGGTAGGCGTCTCCAGAGCCCAACAGTCTCTTGTTCTGGTCAAACAGCATCCAGAGCTGAGAGTCAAACTCTGATTCATACAACTGGTCACACAGGACTGGACAGCTGGGGGTCACCTCACCTGACTTAGGCTGGGGAGAGAGGTAGAGAGGTCACACACACAGTACTGGACAGCTGGGGAGAGAGGTAGATAGGTAGAGAGGTCAGACAGTACTGGACAGCTGGGGAGAGAGGTAGAGAGTCAGACAGTACTGGACAGCTGGGGAGAGGTCAGTACTGGACAGCTGGGAGAGGTAGAGAGGTCAGACAGTACTGGACAGCTGGGGAGAGAGGTAGAGAGGGTCAGACAGTACTGGACAGCTGGGTAGGTCAGACAGTACTGGACAGCTGGGGAGAGAGAGAGGTACTGGACAGCTGGGGAGAGAGGTAGAGAGGTCAGACAGTACTGGACAGCTGGGGAGAGAGGTAGAGAGACAGTAGACAGCTGGGGAGGTAGAGAGGTCAGACAGTACTGGACAGCTGGGGAGAGAGGTAGAGAGGTAGGGTCAGACAGTACTGGACAGCTGGGTGAGAGGTAGAGAGGTCAGACAGTACTGGACAGCTGGGGAGAGGGAGAGGTAGAGAGGTCAGACAGTACTGGACAGCTGGGGAGAGAGGTAGAGAGGTCAGACAGTACTGGACAGCTGGGTAGAGAGGTCAGACAGTACTGGACAGCTGGGGAGAGAGGTAGAGAGGTCAGACACACAGTACTGGACAGCTGGGGAGAGAGGAGACAGGTAGAGAGGTCAGACAGTACTGGACAGCTGGGTAGAGAGGTAGAGAGGTCAGACAGTACTGGACAGCTGGGGAGAGAGGTCACACACACAGTACTGGACAGCTGGGGAGAGAGGTAGAGAGGTCAGACAGTACTGGACAGCTGGGGAGAGAGGTAGAGGGGTCAGACAGTACTGGACAGCTGGGGAGAGAGGTAGAGAGGTCATACACACAGTACTGGACAGCTGGGGAGAGAGATAGAGAGGTAGAGAGGTCACACACACAGTACTGGACAGCTGGGTAGAGAGGTAGAGAGGTCAGACAGTACTGGACAGCTGGGGAGAGAGGTAGAGAGGTAGAGAGGTCAGACAGTACTGGACAGCTGGGGAGAGAGGTAGAGAGGTCAGACAGTACTGGACAGCTGGGGAGAGAGGTAGAGAGAGGTAGAGAGGTCAGACAGTACTGGACAGCTGGGAGAGAGTAGAGAGGTAGAGAGGTGGACAGTACTGGACAGCTGGGGAGAGAGGTAGAGAGGTAGAGAGGTCAGACAGTACTGGACAGCTGGGGAGAGAGGTAGAGAGGTAGAGAGGTCAGACAGTACTGGACAGCTGGGGAGAGGTAGAGAGGTCAGACAGTACTGGACAGCTGGGGAGAGAGAGAGGTAGAGGTCAGACAGTACTGGACAGCTGGGTAGAGAGGTAGAGAGGTCAGACAGTACTGGACAGCTGGGTAGAGAGGTAGAGAGGTCAGACAGTACTGGACAGCTGGGGAGAGAGGTAGAGAGGTCAGACACACAGTACTGGACAGCTGGGGAGAGAGGTAGAGAGGTAGAGGTCAGGTCAGACAGTACTGGACAGCTGGGGAGAGAGATAGAGAGGTCAGACAGTACTGGACAGCTGGGGAGAGAGGTAGAGAGAGGTCAGACAGTACTGGACAGCTGGGGAGAGAGGTAGAGAGGTAGAGGTCAGACAGTACTGGACAGCTGGGGAGAGAGGTAGAGAGGTCAGACAGTACTGGACAGCTGGGGAGGGGTAGAGAGTTCAGACACAGTACTGGACAGCTGGGGAGAGAGGTAGAGAGGTCAGACAGACAGTACTGGACAGCTGGGGAGAGAGGTAGAGAGGTCAGACAGTACTGGACAGCTGGGTAGAGAGGTAGAGAGGTCAGACAGTACTGGACAGCTGGGGAGAGAGGTAGAGAGGTCAGGTCAGACACAGTACTGGACAGCTGGGGAGAGAGGTAGAGAGGTAGAGGGGTAGAGGGTCAGACAGTACTGGACAGCTGGGGAGAGAGGTAGAGAGGTCAGACAGTACTGGACAGCTGGGGAGAGAGGTAGAGAGTTCACACACACAGTACTGGACAGCTGGGGAGAGAGTAGAGAGGTAGAGGGGTAGAGAGGTCAGACAGTACTGGACAGCTGGGGAGAGAGGTAGAGAGGTCAGACAGTACTGGACAGCTGGGGAGAGAGGTAGAGGGGTCAGACAGTACTGGACAGCTGGGGAGAGAGTACTGTGGGTAGAGGTCACACACACAGTACTGGACAGCTGGGGAGAGAGGTAGAGAGGTCAGACAGTACTGGACAGCTGGGGAGAGAGGTAGGAGGTCACAGGTCAGACAGTACTGGACAGCTGGGGAGAGAGGTAGAGAGGTCAGACAGTACTGGACAGCTGGGGAGAGAGGTAGGGGTAGAGGGGTCAGACAGTACTGGACAGCTGGGGAGAGAGGTAGAGAGGTCACACACAGTACTGGAGAGAGGTAGAGAGGTAGAGAGGTCAGACAGTACTGGACAGCTGGGGAGAGAGGTAGAGAGGTCAGACAGTACTGGACAGCTGGGTAGAGAGGTAGAGAGGTCACACACACAGTACTGGACAGCTGGGGAGAGAGATAGAGAGGTCAGACAGTACTGGACAGCTGGGGAGAGAGGTAGAGGGGTAGAGGGGTCAGACAGTACTGGACAGCTGGGGAGAGAGGTAGAGAGGTCACACACACACAGTACTGGAGAGAGGGTAGAGAGGTAGAGAGGTCAGACAGTACTGGACAGCTGGGGAGAGAGGTAGAGAGGTCAGACAGTACTGGACAGCTGGGTAGAGAGGTAGAGAGGTCACACACAGTACTGGACAGCTGGGGAGAGAGATAGAGAGGTCAGACAGTACTGGACAGCTGGGGAGAGAGGTAGAGGGTAGAGGGGTCAGACAGTACTGGACAGCTGGGGAGAGAGGGTAGAGAGGTCAGACAGTACTGGACAGCTGGGGAGAGAGGTAGAGAGGTCACACACACAGTACTGGACAGCTGGGGTCTCCTCTCCTGACTTAGGCTGGGGAGAGAGGTAGAGAGGTAGAGAGAGGTCAGACAGTACTGGACAGCTGGGTAGAGAGGTAGAGAGGTCAGACAGTACTGGACAGCTGGGGAGAGAGGTAGAGAGGTAGAGAGGTCAGACAGTACTGGACAGCTGGGGAGAGAGATAGAGAGGTAGAGAGGTCAGACAGTACTGGACAGCTGGGGAGAGAGGTAGAGAGGTAGAGGGGTAGGAGGTCAGACAGTACTGGACAGCTGGGGAGAGAGGTAGAGAGGTAGAGAGGTCAGACAGTACTGGACAGCTGGGGAGAGAGGTAGGAAGAGAGGTCAGGCAGTACTGGACAGCTGGGAGAGAAAGGTAGAGAGGTAGAGGGAGAGAGGTCAGACAGTACTGGACAGCTGGGGAGAGGGAGAGAGGTAGAGAGGTAGAGAGAGAGGTCAGACAGTACTGGACAGCTGGGGAGAGAGGGGAGAGAGGTCACAGTACTGGACAGCTGGGGAGAGAGGTAGAGAGGAGAGAGGTAGAGAGGTAGAGAGGTAGAGGGGTCAGACAGTACTGGACAGCTGGGGAGAGAGGTAGAGAGGTAGAGGGGTAGAGGGGTAGAGAGGGAGAGAGGTAGAGAGGGATAGAGGGATAGAGGGTAGAGAGGGATAGAGGTAGAGAGGGAGAGAGGGTAGAGAGGTAGAGGGGTAGAGAGGGAGAGAGGTAGGGGGTAGAGGGGGTAGGGGTAGAGAGGTAGAGAGGTAGAGGGTAGAGAGGGAGAGAGGTAGAGGGGTAGAGAGGTAGAGAGAGGGAGAGGGGAGAGAGGTAGAGGTAGAGAGGGAGAGGGGAGGGGAGAGAGGGAGAGAGGTAGAGAGGGATAGAGGGATAGAGAGGTAGAGAGGTAGAGAGGTAGGGATAGGTAGAGGGGTAGAGAGGTATAGAGGGGAGAGAGGGAGAGAGGAGAGAGGTAGAGAGGTAGAGAGGGATAGAGGTAGAGAGGGAGAGGGGTAGAGAGGTAGAGAGGTAGAGAGGTAGAGAGGTAGAGAGGTAGGGGGGGGTAGAGGGGTAGAGAGGTAGAGAGAGGTAGAGGGGTAGAGAGGTAGAGGGGTAGAGAGGGAGAGGGGTCACACACCAAACAGAGGTGTATAATACGACCTAGACACTCTCACCTGGTGGAAGCTGTAGGTGAGGATGATTTCGTAGAGCTGTCTGTTGTTGGGGAGGACATCTCTGTGACCCAGAGCCTTGATCTTAGAACTCAGAGGTCTGGAAGAAGCAGGAAACAGACAGAGTTAGATGGGATGCTTGGGGATAGATGGGATGCTTGGGAATAGATGGGATGCTTGGGGATAGATGGGATGCTTGGGGATAGATGGGATGCTTGGGGATAGATGGGATGCTTGGGGATAGATGGGGATAGATGGGATGGGGATAGATGGGATGCTAGATGGGGATAGATGGGATGCTTGGGGATATGGGATGGGGGATGGGATGCTTGGGGATAGATGGGATGCTTGGGGATAGATGGGATGCTTGGGGATAGATGGGATGCTTGGGGATAGATGGGATGCTTGGAGATAGATGGGATGCTTGGGATGCTTGGGGATAGATGCTGTGGGTTAGACTCTGTACACTGAGACGATCTGTCAGGACTAGGTGGGATGCTTGGGGATAGATGGGATGCTTGGGGTAGATGGGATGCTTGGGGGTAGATGGGATGCTTGGGGGTAGATGGGATGCTTGGGGATTGATGGGATGCTTGGGGATAGATGCTGTGGGTTAGACACTGTACACTGAGACGATCTGTCAGGACTAGATGGGATGCTTGGGGATAGATGCTGTGGGTTAGACACTGTACACTGAGACGATCTGTCAGGACTAGATGGGATGCTTGGGGATAGATACACGGCTGTGTCCCCAGCGCCTGGTCTGTGTGCCCACATGGACCGGAAAGGAAGGAGGGGGGGCTGAGAACTTCCTTCTGAGAGGATGGAGAAGCTGAGAGTTTCCTTCTGAGAGGACGGAGAAGTAGAAGCTGAGAGTTTCCTTCTGAGAGGATGAGACGGAGAAGCTGAGAGTTTCCTTCTGAGAGGATGGAGAAGGTGAGAGTTTCCTTCTGAGAGGATGGAGAAGTAGAAGCTGAGAGTTTCCTTCTGAGAGGATGAGACGGAGAAGCTGAGAGTTTCCTTCTGAGAGGATGGAGACGCTGAGAGTTTCCTTCTGAGAGGATGGAGAAGCTGAGAGTTTCCTTCTGAGAGGATGGAGAAGCTGAGAGTTTCCTTCTGAGAGGACGGAGAAGTAGAAGCTGAGAGTTTCCTTCTGAGAGGATGAGACGGAAGCTGAAGTTTCCTTCTGAGAGGATGGAGACGCTTTCCTTCTGAGAGGATGGAGAAGCTGAGAGTTTCCTTCTGAGAGGATGGAGAAGCTGAGAGTTTCCTTCTGAGAGGATGGAGACGCTGAGAGTTTCCTTCTGAGAGGATGGAGAAGCTGAGAGTTTCCTTCTGAGAGGATGGAGACGCTGAGAGTTTCCTTCTGAGAGGATGGAGACGCTGAGAGTTTCCTTCTGAGAGGATGGAGAAGCTGAGAGTTTCCTTCTGAGAGGATGGAGACGCTGAGAGTTTCCTTCTGAGAGGATGGAGAAGGTGAGAGTTTCCTTCTGAGAGGATGGAGAAGGTGAGAGTTTCCTTCTGAGAGGATGAGACGGAGAAGCTGAGAGTTTCCTTCTGAGAGGATGGAGACGCTGAGAGTTTCCTTCTGAGAGGATGGAGAAGGTGAGAGTTTCCTTCTGAGAGGATGGAGAAGCTGAGAGTTTCCTTCTGAGAGGATGGAGAAGCTGAGAGTTTCCTTCTGAGAGGATGGAGACGGAGAAGCTGAGTTTCCTTCTGAGAGGATGGAGGAGCTGAGAGTTTCCTCACAAAAACGAACACGTTTGAACACAGAAGTTAATCACGAAGCTGACCAGATTAGTGACTAATGTAACCTGGTATATATATCAGACTGTAGGTGGTGGGGGTAGAGGGGTAGGTAGGGGGTAGGGGGGTAGGTAGGGGGTAGAGGGGTAGGTAGGGGGGTTGTATTTGGAGACATATGTCCCAGTGTGGCTGCACACAGATCTTCAGAGTGACCCTGGGAGAAACGTGACTAATGTAACCCTAATGTAACTCTTTAGTTTAGGTAGGGTAGGACCCAAGTCTTCAGGGTGATGATGGGAGGTGTGGGTGGGTGGGTGTATTTCTTTAGTTTTGTACCTGAGCGGCTGGACCCAAGTCTTCAGGGTGATGACGGGAGAAACATCCTCGTACCTCAGGGGAGAGGACACCTCAAAACTAGTCACGCCGTCTGATGCATGCTGGGTGAGACAAAAATCATGAGTCAGAAAAGGACTTTTGGTCGTAAAACTGGTACGACACGTCCCACAACACAGAGGAGTGTGCTGTGGTACGTCCTATAATTAATAATAACACAATACCCAGCGATGACATCACAATACCCCGCGATGACATCACAATACCCCGCGATGACATCACAATACCCCGCGATGACATCACAATACCCCGCGATGACATCACAATACCCCGCGATGACATTCCTTCGACCTCATAACTTGGTTTTTGTTCTGACTCATCAGTGGGACCTTATATAGACAGGTGTCTGCCTTTCCAAATCCTGTCCAATCCTATTGAACTTACCACAGGTGGACTCCAATAAAGTTGTAGAAACATCTCAAGGATGATCAATGGAAACAGGATGCACCTGAGCTCAATTTGGAGTCTCATAGAAAAGGGTCTGAACACTTATGTAAATAAAGTATTTATGTTTATTATATATTTGCAAATTGTTCTAAAAACCTGTTCTTGCTTTGTCATTATGGGGTATTGTGGTGTCATTATGGGATATTGTGATGTCATCGTGGGGTATTGTGATGTCATCGTAGAGGTGAGGGTGAGGTGTATATACTCACTATGTGTAGAGGTGAGGGTGAGGTGGTCAGGCCGTGGAAGGAGATACTGTAGTCAACGGTGACGTCACCAAGGCTGGCCCACCACCGGGCGACACATACTCTACGGTCCTCCCCGACTAGAGAGGAGACACTCAGTCAAAACAGCATCACAGAGACACATAACTCTACTGTCCTCCCCGACTAGAGAGGAGACACTCAGTCAAAACAGCATCACAGAGACCATAACTCTACTGTCCTCCCCGACTAGAGAGGAGACACTCAGTCAAAACAGCATCACAGAGACACATAACTCTACTGTCCTCCCTGACTAGAGAGGAGACACTCAGTCAAAACAGCATCACAGAGACACATAACTCTACTGTCCTCCCCGACTAGAGAGGAGACACTCAGTCAAAACAGCATCACATACCTCTACTGTCCTCCCCGACTAGAGAGGAGACACTCAGTCAAAACAGCATCACAGAGACACATAACTCTACTGTCCTCCCTGACTAGAGAGGAGACACTCAGTCAAAACAGCATCACATAACTCTACTAGAGCCTGACGGCAACTAGAGCCTGACGGCAACTAGAGCCTGACGGCAACTAGAGCCTGACTGTCAACTCCCTGACGGCAGACTAGAGCCTGACAGCAACTAGAGCCTGACGGCAACTAGAGCCTGACGGGCCATAACTAGAGCCTGACGGCACTACGGAGCCTGACGGCAACTTTAGAGCCTGATCGGCACTAGAGCCTGACGGCAACTAGAGCCTGACGGCAACTAGAGCCTGACGGCAACCAGAGCCTGGGGGGCGGCAAAGCCTGACGGCAACTAGAGCCTGACGGCAACTAGAGCCTGACGGCAACTCAGAGCCTGAAACAGAGCCTGGACGGCAAGTGGAGCCTGACGGGCAACTAGAGCCTGACGGCAACTAGAGCCTGACGGCAACTAGAGCTGACGGCAACTAGAGCTGTCTGACGGCAACTAGAGCCATTGACGGCAACCTGAGCCTGACGGCAACTAGAGCCTGACGGCAACTAGAGCCATGACGGCAACTAGAGCCTGACGGCAACTAGAGCCTGACGGCAACTAGAGCCTGACGGCACCAGAGCCTGACGGCAACTAGAGCCTGACGGCAACTAGAGCCTGACGGCAACTACGGAGCCTGATTACAACAGACGGCAACTAGAGCCTGACGGCAACTAGAGCCTGACGGCAACTAGAGCCTGACGGCAACTAGAGCCTGACGGCAACTCAGAGCCTGACGGCAACTAGAGCCTGACGGCAACTAGAGCCTGACGGCAACTAGAGCCTGACGGCAACTAGAGCCTGACGGCAGACGGAGCCTGACGGCAACTAGAGCCTGACGGCAACTAGAGCCTGACGGCAACTAGAGCCTGACTGCAACTACGGAGCCTGACGGCAACTAGAGCCTGACGGCACCAGAGCCTGACGGCAACTAGAGCCTGACGGCAACTAGAGCCTGACGGCAACTAGAGCCTGACGGCAACTAGAGCCTGACGGCAGAGGAGCCTGACTGCAATCACGGGAGCCTGACGGCAACTACGGGAGCCTGACTGCAACTACGGAGCCTGACGGCAACTACGGGAGCCTGACTGCACCTACGGGTAGCCTTTGACGGCAACTAGAGCCTGACGGCAACTACGGGAGCCTGACTGCAACTACGGGAGCCTGACGGCAACTACGGGAGCCTGACGGCAACTACGGGAGCCTGACGGCAACTAGAGCCTGACGGCAACTACGGGAGCCTGACTGCAACTACGGGAGCCTGACGGCAACTACGGGAGCCTGACGGCAACTAGGAGCCTGACGGCAACTACGGGAGCCTGACGGCAACTAGAGCCTGACGGCAACTAGAGCCTGACGGCAACTAGAGCCTGACGGCAACTAGAGCCTGACGGCAACTAGAGCCTGACGGCAACTAGAGCCTGACGGCAACTACGGAGCCTGACGGCAACTAGAGCCTGACGGCAACTACGGAGCCTGACGGCAACTAGAGCCTGACGGCAACTACGGAGCCTGACGGCAACTACGGAGCCTGACGGCAACTACGGAGCCTGACGGCAACTAGAGCCTGACGGCAACTAGAGCTAGAGCCTGACGGCAACTAGAGCCTGACGGCAACTAGAGCCTGACGGCAACTAGAGCCTGACGGCAACTACGGGAGCCTGACGGCAACTACGGGAGCCTGACGGCAACTACGGGAGCCTGACGGCAACTAGAGCCTGACGGCAACTAGAGCCTGACGGCAACTAGAGCCTGACGGCAACTAGAGCCTGACGGCAACTAGAGCCTGACGGCAACTAGAGCCTGACGGCAACTAGAGCCTGACGGCAACTAGAGCCTGACGGCAACTAGAGCCTGACGGCAACTAGAGCCTGACGGCAACTAGAGCCTGACGGCAACTAGAGCCTGACGGCAACTAGAGCCTGACGGCAACTAGAGCCTGACGGCAACTAGAGCCTGACGGCAACTACGGGAGCCTGACGGCAACTACGGGAGCCTGACGGCAACTACGGGAGCCTGACGGCAACTAGGGAGCCTGACGGTAACTACAGAGCCTGACGGTAACTACGGGAGCCTGGACGGGAACTAGAGCCTGACGGTAACTACGGGAGCCTGACGGTAACCTCGGAGCCTGACGGTAATCGAGCCTCACGGCAACTCCGGACGGAGCCTGACGGCAACTAGTAGCCTCGGACGGAGCCTCACGGTAACCTCCGGACGGAGCCTGACGGTAACCTCCGGACGGAGCCTCACGGTAACCTCCGGACGGGAGCCTCACGGTAACCTCCGGACGGAGCCTCACGGTAACCTCCGGACGGAGCCTCACGGTAACCTCCGGACGGAGCCTCACGGTAACCTCCCGGACGGAGCCTCACGGTAACCTCCGGACGGAGCCTCACGGTAACCTCCGGACGGAGCCTCACGGTAACCTCCGGACGGAGCCTCACGGTAACCTCCGGACGGAGCCTCACGGTAACCTCCGGACGGAGCCTCACGGTAACCTCCGGACGGAGCCTCACGGTAACCTCCCGGACGGAGCCTAACGGTAACCCTCCGGACGGAGCCTCACGGTAACCTCCGGACGGAGCCTCACGGTAACCTCCGGACGGAGCCTCACGGTAACCTCCGGACGGAGCCTAACGGTAACCTCCGGACGGAGCCTAACGGTAACCTCCGGACGGAGCCTAACGGTAACCTCCGGACGGAGCCTAACGGTAACCTCCGGACGGAGCCTAACGGTAACCTCCGGACGGAGCCTAACGGTAACCTCCGGACGGAGCCTAACGGTAACCTCCGGAGCCTCACGGTAACTTCAGGAGCGTGATGGTAACTTCCGGAGCCTAACGGCAGCGGGAGGAGGAGGGGCAGGGAACAGGTTATTTTCTCCTATATTGATCTCTTGCTCCCTAATTTGTGTGTCTTCAGTTTTAATCGCAGCATCAGACAGGCTCAGTAGCCTACAGTACCAGGTACTGTACCTATAGCTGATCCCATTCAAACAGGATGTTCCTAGAAATGGAAAAACATTTGAACATTTCTACCAATCGATTGGTCGAAAGAACAGACGACGACTCGGTCGACCAAAACAAAAACGTTTTTTTTTTTAGTCGGGGAGCCCTATTGTTTACACGCATATTGTTGACTGCATTTCTTATGAAATATATACTGGGATTGATTGACTGATTGATTGACTGACTGACTGACTGAGTGACTGACTGAATGACTGAATGACTGATTGATTGACTGACTGAGTGACTGAGTGACTGACTGACTGACTGACTGACTGACTGACTGATTGAATGACTGATTGACTGACTGAATGACTGATTGAATGACTGATTGACTGACTGACTGACTGACTGACTGATTGAATGACTGACTGACTGATTGATTGACTGACTGAGCTGATAACTGACTGAATGACTGACTGATTGACTGACTGAGTGACTGACTGAGTGACTGACTGACTGAGTGACTGATTGAGTGACTGAGTGATTGACTGAATGACTGATTGACTGATTGACTGACTGATTGACTGATGAATGACTGATTGATTGAGTGAGAGTCAGTACCAGGACAGGGAAAGCTTCAGTCAGGAGCTCTGACTCCAGCAGAGAGGAGAACTGACTAGAACTCGTTGGTTCTGTGAATCTCTGCTTGACCAGGGTGGACCGCATGGAGGACAAACTTAGACTGACACGTCCCCGCTCTGAGACGTCAATGTTATCTCTGGAGGGGGAGGGGGAGACGGAGAGGGAGAGAGATGGAGAGAGGGGAGAGTGATGGAGAGGGGGAGAGAGACTGGGAGGGGGGGACTGAGAGACGGATTGAGGGACTGAATGACTGAATGACTGATTGACTGATTGACTGAGAGGGGGAGACTGATTGATTGGGAGGGAGTCAGTACCAGGACAGGGAAGAGCGGAGAGGGAGCTCTTCGGAGCAGGGAGAGAGACGGAGAGGGGTTCTGTAGAGCTCTCTGCTTCAGAGAGATGGAGATGGGGGAGGACAAACTTAGAGGAGAGGGGGAGGAGAATGTTATGGGAGGGGGAGGGAGAGAGATGGAGAGGGGGAGAGAGAGATGGAGAGGGAGGAGAGAGATGGAGAGGGGAGGGAGAGAGATGGAGAGGAGGAGAGAGATGGAGAGGGGGAGAGAGATGGAGAGGGGAGAGAGATGGAGAGGGGAGAGGAGAGAAATGGAGAGGGGAGAGGGGGAGAGGAGGGAGAGAGATGGAGAGGGGGAGGAGAGATGGAGAGGGGGAGAGAGATGGAGAGGGGAGAGAGATGGAGAGGGGAGAGAGATGGAGAGGGAGAGAGATGGAGAGGGGAGAGAGATGGAGAGGGAGAGAGATGGAGAGGGAGAGAGATGGAGAGGGGAGAGAGATGGAGAGGGGAGAGAGATGGAGGGAGGAGAGAGATGGAGAGGGGAGAGAGATGGAGAGGGGAGAGAGATGGAGAGGGAGAGAGATGGAGAGGGGGAAATGGAGAGGGAGAGAGAGATGGAGAGAGAGAGATGGAGAGGGGGGAAAGAGAGAGCGAGATGGAGAGAGAGGAGAGGGGAGAGAGCGAGGGGGAGAGAGAGAGGAGAGGAGAGAGAGATGGAGAGGGATGGAGAGGGAGATGAGAGAGGAGAGAGAGATGGAGGGGGGGGAGAGAGAGAGGGAGATGGAGAAGGGGGCAAAAAGAGGTGAGATACATTTGACAAATCTTTCTTTTGGGCGATACGGAGAATATTACCCATCATATATATATATATATATATATATATATATATCTCACACACCTGCCCAGGAGGCTCCCGTGGAACCGTGATGAAGTGTCGTCGAATCTGTCCTGGTCTGAAGTGGACATCTGTGAAGAGAACCTCCTGACTGTGGCCCTCAGGAACTCTACAGAGACACAGGGGACATCTGTGAACAGAACCTCCTGACTGTGGCCCTCAGGAACTCTACAGAGACACAGGGGACATCTGTGAAGAGAACCTCCTGACTGTGGCCCTCAGGAACTCTACAGAGAGACAGGGGACATCTGTGAAGAGAACCTCCTGACTGTGGCCCTCAGGAACTCTACAGAGAGACAGGGGACATCTGTGAACAGAACCTCTGACTGTGGCCCTCAGGAACTCTACAGAGAGACATCTGTGAAGAGAACCTCCTGACTGTGGCCCTCAGGAACTCTACAGAGACACAGAGGACATACCGTACTCAGGACAACACAACACCATTCACTAGACTAGAGCAGAGAGACAGGGGACATACCGTACTCAGGACAAGACCATTCACTAGACTAGAGCAGAGAGACAGGGGACATACCGTACTCAGGACAACACAACACCATTCAATAGGCTTGGGGCGGTATTCAGATTGTCAAACTGACTGTAACATACCGGGATATCCGGTAATACCGGCATTAAACACAAGGGGGTGCTATTTATTTTCAAATCCCATTGGAGTTTCTGTAGTCTGAAGGTTAGCAATGCTAACATGTACATGTAAAATCCCATTGGAGTTTCTGTAGTCTGAAGTTTAGCAATGCTAACATGTACATGTAAATCCCATTGAAGTTTCTGTAGTCTGAAGGTTAGCAATGCTAACAAGCATGTAAAATCCCATTGGAGTTTCTGTAGCCTGAAGGTTAGCAATGCTAATGTACATGTAAAATACCATTGGAGTTTCTGTAGCAAGGTTAGCAATGCTAACAAGTACATGTAAAATCCCACTGGAATTTCTGTAGTCTGAAAGTTAGCAATGCTAACAAGTACATGTAAAATCCCATTGGAGTTTCTGTAGCCTGAAGGTTAGCAATGCTAACATGTACATGTAAATCCCATTGGAGTTTCTGTAGTCTGAAGGTTAGCAATGCTAACAAGTACATGTAAAATCCCATTTAGAAAGAAGCTAAACACGTAGCTAGATAGCTAACTAGCTACTGAACTCAACACATTTTAAACAGTTTCACTTTAATAGTTGTAAGATATCTAGCTGGTAAAAACATTTAGTTTGTGAATGACCCGTAGAATTAGATCACCTGACGACAACGTACAACAGTTGACTGCAGGTCATTTAAAAGTAGATACAACATAACAATGTTTTAATAAACATCTACAATATAAATATAGTTTATAATAATAATATTTATAAATAATAAATATAGTTTCAACAGGTATTGAAAAACCACGTCGTTTCCTGATACCCCCAGGTACATGCGGTATACCGCCCAAACCTTACCAATCACTCCTAAACAAACAACGGTCACACACAGAAGTATTGATTGGGTTTCACAGAAGTATTGATTGTACAGAAGTATTGATTGTGTTGTACAGAAGTATTGATTGTGTTGAACAGAAGTATTGATTGTGTTGAACAGAAGTATTGATTGTGTTGAACAGAAGTATTGATTGTGTTGAACAGAAGTATTGATTGTGTTGAACAGAAGTATTGATTGTACAGAAGTTGATTGTGTTGTACAGAAGTATTGATTGTGTTGTACAGAAGTCGTGATTGTGTTGAACAGAAGTATGGATTGTGTTGAACAGATAACCGTTGATTGTGTTGAACAGAAGTCTTGTGTTGAACAGAAGGATTGTGTTGTACAGAGCTGGTCTTACTTGGTTGGGATGATAACCGTTATGGGGACTCTGAACAGAACAGGTCCAATACTGATTAAATACTGTGTCATCCTCCACACACCTCTTCCTGACAACAGGTAAACCAATACTGGATTAAATACTGGACATCCTCCTCCTCTCTCCTCTCCATTCCTCAGTATAAACCAGTCCCTCTCTCTCTCCGTACCTCAGTATAAACCAGTCCCTCTCTCCTCTCCGTACCTCAGTATAAACCAGTCCCTCTCCCTCTCCGTACCTCAGTATAAACCAGTCCCTCTCCTCCTCTCCGTACCTCAGTATAAACCAGTCCCTCTCTCCTCTCCGTACCTCAGTATAAACCAGTCCCTCTCTCCTCTCCGTACCTCAGTATAAACCAGTCCCTCTCTCCTCTCCGTACCTCAGGATAAACCAGTCCCTCTCTCCTCTCCGTACCTCAGTATAAACCAGTCCTCTCTCCTCTCCGTCCTCAGTATAAACCAGTCCCTCTCTCCTCTCCGTACCTCAGTATAAACCAGTCCCTCTCTCCTCTCTCGTACCTCAGGATAAACCAGTCCCTCTCTCCTCTCCGTACCTCAGGATAAACCAGTCCCTCTCTCCTCTCCTCTCCGTACCTCAGGATAAACCAGTCCCTCTCTCCTCTCCGCACCTCCAGTATAAACCAGTCCCTCTCTCCTCCCGTACCTCAGTATAAACCAGTCCCTCTCTCCTCTCCGTACCTCAGTATAAACCAGTCCCTCTCCTCTCCGTACCTCAGTATAAACCAGTCCCTCTCTCCTCTCCGTACCTCAGTATAAACCAGTCCCTCTCTCTCTCTCCGTACCTCAGTATAAACCAGTCCCTCTCTCTCCTCTCCGTACCTCAGTATAAACCAGTCCCTCTCCTCTCCGTACCTCAGTATAAACCAGTCCCTCTCTCCTCTCCGTACCTCAGTATAAACCAGTCCTCTCTCCTCTCCGTACCTCAGTATAAACCAGTCCCTCTCTCTCCCTCTCCGTACCTCAGTATAAACCAGTCCCTCTCTCCTCTCCGTACCTCAGTATAAACCAGTCCCTCTCTCCTCTCCGTACCTCAGTATAAACCAGTCCCTCTCCTCTCCGTACCTCAGTATAAACCAGTCCTCTCTCTCCTCTCCGTACCTCAGTATAAACCAGTCCCTCTCTCCTCTCCGTACCTCAGGATAAACCAGTCCCTCTCTCCTCTCCGTACCTCAGGATAAACCAGTCCCTCTCTCCTCTCCGTACCTCAGTATAAACCAGTCCCTCTCTCCTCTCCGTACCTCAGTATAAACCAGTCCCTCTCTCTCTCTCCGTACCTCAGTATAAACCAGTCCCTCTCTCCTCTCCGTACCTCAGTATAAACCAGTCCCTCTCTCCTCTCCGTACCTCAGTATAAACCAGTCCCTCTCTCCTCTCCGTACCTCAGTATAAACCAGTCCCTCTCTCCTCTCCGTCGACTCTCAGTATAAACCAGTCCCTCTCATCTCCAGGTCACTGCACCTCAGTATAAACCAGTCCCTCTCTCCTCTCAGTACCTCAGTATAAACCAGTCCCTCTCTCCTCTCCGTCAAACAGTATAAACCAGTCCAATCTCTCCTCTCCGAGGACAGACCAATCACGCAGTCTCTCTCTCCTCTCCGTACCTCAGTATAATGTGTGTCCCTCTCTCCCTCTCCGTACCTCAGTATAAACCAGTCCTCTGTCTGTACCTCAGTATAATGCAGTCCCTCTTTTCCATCAAAACAGTTAAACCAGTCCCTCTCTCTCCTCTCCGTACCTGGGTATAAACCAGTTAGATGCTCTCCTCTCCGTACCTCAGTATAAACCAGTTCCCTCTCCGGTCCGAGACCTCAGTATAATGTAGTCCCTCTGTCCTCCTCCGTAAAAAGCCTCAGTAGAAACCAGTCCCTCTCTCTCCACTCTCCAGTAGACCTAGTTCTAAACCAGTTCACTCTTCTCCGTACCTCAGTATAAACTAGTTCTCTCTCTCTCCAGTAGACACTCAGTATAATGCACTCCCTACAGTAGACACTAGTTCTCCACTCTGACGTTGACATGACGACACTGGTTCATGAGCTCCAGGTGGGAGGGACACTGCACCCAGGAGGCGGAGCATGTCAGGGACAGGTGCAGTTGCAGAGAAATACGGCAGTTCTCTGTCAAACAGGAAGTAGAATGGACCAATTAATAGAACTAAGAGGACAGACCAATCACGCAGTGTGTCCAGTGTGTGTGTGTGTGTGTGTGTGTACGTGTGTGTGTGTTCTCCACTGTGTGTGTAATACCGGTATTTTTCGGGTAAACACAGGTTCTCCACCCCGTGGTAGGAGGGGGACACCTGGGTGGGGTCTCGGAAGATGCCCTGCGTTCCCACGGTAACAGTGAAGCCCAGGTTAGCGGTGGGGACAGAGGCATGCTGGGTCAGGTAGTCACAGCTCTGTCCACCTAGTAAAGCACAGAGAAACCAGTTAAATCCACTATAGAGTAGACACTAGTTCTCCACTATACAGTAGACACTAGTTCTCCACTATAGAGTAGACACTAGTTCTCCACTATACAGTAGACACTAGTTCTCCACTATACAGTAGAAAAACACTAGTTCTCCGCTATACAGTAGACACTAGTTCTCCGCTATACAGTAGACACTAGTTCTCCGCTATACAGTAGACACTAGTTCTCCGCTATACAGTAGACAAACACTAGTTCTCCGCTATACAGTAGCCACTAGTTCTCCGCTATACAGTAGCCACTAGTTAGTTCTCCGCTATACAGTAGACACTAGTTCTCCGCTATACAGTAGACACTAGTTCTCCGCTATACAGTAGACAAACACTAGTTCTCCACTATACAGTAGACAAACACTAGTTCTCCACTATACAGTAGACACTAGTTCTCCACTATACAGTAGACACTAGTTCTCCACTAAAGTAGACACTAGTTCTCCACTATAGAGTAGACACTAGTTCTCCACTATAGAGTAGACACTAGTTCTCCCACTATAGAGTAGACACTAGTTCTCCACTATACAGTAGACACTAGTTCTCCACTATACAGTAGACACTAGTTCTCCACTATACAGTAGACACTAGTTCTCCACTATACAGTAGACACTAGTTCTCCACTATACAGTAGACACTAGTTCTCCACTATACAGTAGACACTAGACAAACACTAGTTCTCCACAAACACTAGACAAACAGTAGACAAACACTAGTTCTCCACTATACAGTAGACAAACACTAGTTCTCCACTATAGAGTAGACAAACACTAGTTCTCCACTATACAGAGACAATAGACAAACACTAGTTCTCCACTATACAGTAGACAAACACTAGTTCTCCACTATACAGTAGACAAACACTAGTTCTCCACTATAGAGTAGACAAACACTAGTTCTCCACTATAGAGTAGACAAACACTAGTTCTCCAGATAGAGTAGACAAACACTAGTTCTCCACTATAGTAGACAAACACTAGTTCTCCACTATAGAGTAGACAAACACTAGTTCTCCACTATAGAGTAGACAAACACTAGTTCTCCACTATACAGTAGACACTAGTTCTCCACTATAGAGTAGACACTAGTTCTCCACTATACAGTAGACACTAGTTCTCCACTATACAGTAGACACTAGTTCTCCACTATAGAGTAGACACTAGTTCTCCACTATAGAGAGACACTAGTTCTCCACTATACAGTAGACACTAGTTCTCCACTATACAGTAGACACTAGTTCTCCACTATACAGTAGACACTAGTTCTCCACTATAGAGTAGACACTAGTTCTCCACTATAGAGTAGACACTAGTTCTCCACTATACAGTAGACACTAGTTCTCCACTATACAGTAGACACTAGTTCTCCACTATAGAGTAGACACTAGTTCTCCACTATAGAGTAGACACTAGTTCTCCACTATAGAGTAGACACTAGTTCTCCACTATAGAGTAGACACTAGTTCTCCGCTATACAGTAGACACTAGTTCTCCACTATAGAGTAGACACTAGTTCTCCACTATACAGTAGACAAACACTAGTTCTCCACTATACAGTAGACAAACACTAGTTCTCCACTATACAGTAGACACTAGTTCTCCACTATACAGTAGACACTAGTTCTCCACTATACAGTAGACACTAGTTCTCCACTATAGAGTAGACACTAGTTCTCCACTATACAGTAGACACTAGTTCTCCACTATACAGTAGACACTAGTTCTCCACTATACAGTAGACACTAGTTCTCCACTATACAGTAGACACTAGTTCTCCACTATACAGTAGACACTAGTTCTCCGCTATAGAGTAGACACTAGTTCTCCGCTATAGAGTAGACACTAGTTCTCCGCTATAGAGTAGACAAACACTAGTTCTCCACTATAGAGTAGACAAACACTAGTTCTCCACTATAGAGTAGACACTAGTTCTCCACTATAGAGTAGACACTAGTTCTCCACTATAGAGTAGACACTAGTTCTCCACTATAGAGTAGACACTAGTTCTCCACTATAGAGTAGACACTAGTTCTCCGCTATACAGTAGACACTAGTTCTCCGCTATACAGTAGACACTAGTTCTCCACTATACAGTAGACACTAGTTCTCCACTATACAGTAGACACTAGTTCTCCACTATACAGTAGACACTAGTTCTCCACTATACAGTAGACACTAGTTCTCCACTATACAGTAGACACTAGTTCTCCACTATACAGTAGACACTAGTTCTCCACTATACAGTAGACACTAGTTCTCCACTATACAGTAGACACTAGTTCTCCACTATACAGTAGACACTAGTTCTCCACTATACAGTAGACACTAGTTCTCCACTATACAGTAGACACTAGTTCTCCACTATACAGTAGACACTAGTTCTCCACTATACAGTAGACACTAGTTCTCCACTATACAGTAGACACTAGTTCTCCACTATACAGTAGACACTAGTTCTCCACTATACAGTAGACACTAGTTCTCCACTATACAGTAGACACTAGTTCTCCACTATACAGTAGACACTAGTTCTCCACTATACAGTAGACACTAGTTCTCCGCTATACAGTAGACACTAGTTCTCCGCTATACAGTAGACACTAGTTCTCCGCTATAGAGTAGACAAACACTAGTTCTCCGCTATAGAGTAGACAAACACTAGTTCTCCACTATAGAGTAGACAAACACTAGTTCTCCACTATAGAGTAGACAAACACTAGTTCTCCACTATAGAGTAGACAAACACTAGTTCTCCACTATAGAGTAGACAAACACTAGTTCTCCACTATAGAGTAGACAAACACTAGTTCTCCACTATAGAGTAGACAAACACTAGTTCTCCACTATAGAGTAGACAAACACTAGTTCTCCACTATAGAGTAGACACTAGTTCTCCACTATACAGTAGACACTAGTTCTCCACTATAGAGTAGACACTAGTTCTCCACTATACAGTAGACACTAGTTCTCCACTATACAGTAGACAAACACTAGTTCTCCACTATACAGTAGACACTAGTTCTCCACTATACAGTAGACACTAGTTCTCCACTATACAGTAGACACTAGTTCTCCACTATACAGTAGACACTAGTTCTCCACTATACAGTAGACACTAGTTCTCCACTATAGAGTAGACACTAGTTCTCCACTATACAGTAGACACTAGTTCTCCGCTATACAGTAGCCACTAGTTCTCCACTATACAGTAGACACTAGTTCTCCACTATAGAGTAGACACTAGTTCTCCACTATAGAGTAGACACTAGTTCTCCACTAGTTCTCCGCTATACAGTAGAAACTAGTTCTCCGCTATACAGTAGACACTAGTTCTCCGCTATACAGTAGACACTAGTTCTCCACTATAGAGTAGACAAACACTAGTTCTCCACTATACAGTAGACAAACACTAGTTCTCCACTATAGAGTAGACACTAGTTCTCCACTATAGAGTAGACACTAGTTCTCCACTATACAGTAGACAAACACTAGTTCTCCACTATACAGTAGACAAACACTAGTTCTCCACTATACAGTAGACACTAGTTCTCCACTATAGAGTAGACACTAGTTCTCCACTATAGAGTAGACACTAGTTCTCCGCTATACAGTAGACACTAGTTCTCCGCTATAGAGTAGACACTAGTTCTCCACTATACAGTAGACAAACACTAGTTCTCCACTATACAGTAGACAAACACTAGTTCTCCACTATACAGTAGACACTAGTTCTCCGCTATAGAGTAGACACTAGTTCTCCGCTATAGAGTAGACACTAGTTCTCCGCTATACAGTAGACACTAGTTCTCCGCTATAGAGTAGACACTAGTTCTCCGCTATACAGTAGACACTAGTTCTCCACTATAGAGTAGACACTAGTTCTCCACTATACAGTAGACAAACACTAGTTCTCCACTATACAGTAGACAAACACTAGTTCTCCACTATACAGTAGACAAACACTAGTTCTCCACTATACAGTAGACAAACACTAGTTCTCCACTATACAGTAGACAAACACTAGTTCTCCACTATAGAGTAGACACTAGTTCTCCGCTATACAGTAGACACTAGTTCTCCGCTATACAGTAGACACTAGTTCTCCACTATACAGTAGACACTAGTTCTCCACTATACAGTAGACACTAGTTCTCCACTATACAGTAGACACTAGTTCACCACTATACAGTAGACAAACACTAGTTCTCCACTATACAGTAGACAAACACTAGTTCTCCACTATACAGTAGACAAACACTAGTTCTCCACTATAGAGTAGACACTAGTTCTCCGCTATAGAGTAGACACTAGTTCTCCGCTATACAGTAGACACTAGTTCTCCGCTATAGAGTAGACAAACACTAGTTCTCCGCTATAGAGTAGACAAACACTAGTTCTCCACTATAGAGTAGACAAACACTAGTTCTCCACTATAGAGTAGACAAACACTAGTTCTCCACTATAGAGTAGACAAACACTAGTTCTCCACTATAGAGTAGACAAACACTAGTTCTCCACTATAGAGTAGACAAACACTAGTTCTCCACTATAGAGTAGACAAACACTAGTTCTCCACTATAGAGTAGACACTAGTTCTCCACTATAGAGTAGACACTAGTTCTCCACTATAGAGTAGACACTAGTTCTCCACTATAGAGTAGACACTAGTTCTCCGCTATAGAGTAGACACTAGTTCTCCGCTATACAGACACTAGTTCTCCGCTATACAGTAGACACTAGTTCTCCACTATACAGTAGACACTAGTTCTCCACTATACAGTAGACACTAGTTCTCCACTATAGAGTAGACACTAGTTCTCCACTATAGAGTAGACACTAGTTCTCCACTATACAGTAGACACTAGTTCTCCACTATACAGTAGACACTAGTTCTCCACTATAGAGTAGACACTAGTTCTCCACTATAGAGTAGACACTAGTTCTCCACTATAGAGTAGACACTAGTTCTCCACTATAGAGTAGACACTAGTTCTCCGCTACAGTAGAACACTCCACTATAGAGTAGACACTTCTCCACTATACAGTAGACAAACACTAGTTCTCCACTATACAGTAGACAAACACTAGTTCTCCACTATAGAGTAGACACTAGTTCTCCACTATACAGTAGACACTAGTTCTCCACTATACAGTAGACACTAGTTCTCCACTATAAGTAGACACTAGTTCTCCACTATAGAGTAGACACTAGTTCTCCACTATACAGTAGACACTAGTTCTCCACTATACAGTAGACACTAGTTCTCCACTATACAGTAGACACTAGTTCTCCACTATAGAGTAGACACTAGTTCTCCACTAAACACTAGTTCTCCACTATAGAGTAGACACTAGTTCTCCGCTATACAGTAGACACTAGTTCTCCACTATAGAGTAGACACTAGTTCTCCACTATACAGTAGACAAACACTAGTTCTCCACTATACAGTAGACAAACACTAGTTCTCCACTATACAGTAGACAAACACTAGTTCTCCACTATACAGTAGACAAACACTAGTTCTCCGCTATAGAGTAGACACTAGTTCTCCGCTATACAGTAGACACTAGTTCTCCGCTATACAGTAGACAAACACTAGTTCTCCGCTATACAGTAGACAAACACTAGTTCTCCACTATACAGTAGACACTAGTTCTCCGCTATACAGTAGACACTAGTTCTCCGCTATAGAGTAGACACTAGTTCTCCGCTATACAGTAGACAAACACTAGTTCTCCACTATACAGTAGACAAACACTAGTTCTCCACTATACAGTAGACAAACACTAGTTCTCCACTATACAGTAGACAAACACTAGTTCTCCACTATACAGTAGACAAACACTAGTTCTCCACTATACAGTAGACAAACACTAGTTCTCCACTATAGAGTAGACAAACACTAGTTCTCCACTATAGAGTAGACACTAGTTCTCCACTATAGAGTAGACACTAGTTCTCCGCTATAGAGTAGACACTAGTTCTCCGCTATAGAGTAGACACTAGTTCTCCGCTATAGAGTAGACACTAGTTCTCCGCTATACAGTAGACAAACACTAGTTCTCCACTATAGAGTAGACAAACACTAGTTCTCCACTATAGAGTAGACACTAGTTCTCCACTATAGAGTAGACACTAGTTCTCCACTATAGAGTAGACACTAGTTCTCCACTATAGAGTAGACACTAGTTCTCCGCTATAGAGTAGACACTAGTTCTCCGCTATAGAGTAGACACTAGTTCTCCGCTATAGAGTAGACAAACACTAGTTCTCCACTATAGAGTAGACAAACACTAGTTCTCCACTATAGAGTAGACACTAGTTCTCCACTATAGAGTAGACACTAGTTCTCCACTATAGAGTAGACACTAGTTCTCCACTATAGAGTAGACACTAGTTCTCCACTATAGAGTAGACACTAGTTCTCCGCTATACAGTAGACACTAGTTCTCCGCTATACAGTAGACACTAGTTCTCCGCTATACAGTAGACACTAGTTCTCCACTATACAGTAGACACTAGTTCTCCACTATACAGTAGACACTAGTTCTCCACTATACAGTAGACACTAGTTCTCCACTATACAGTAGACACTAGTTCTCCACTATACAGTAGACACTAGTTCTCCACTATACAGTAGACACTAGTTCTCCACTATACAGTAGACACTAGTTCTCCACTATACAGTAGACACTAGTTCTCCACTATACAGTAGACACTAGTTCTCCACTATACAGTAGACACTAGTTCTCCACTATACAGTAGACACTAGTTCTCCACTATACAGTAGACACTAGTTCTCCACTATACAGTAGACACTAGTTCTCCACTATACAGTAGACACTAGTTCTCCACTATACAGTAGACACTAGTTCTCCACTATACAGTAGACACTAGTTCTCCACTATACAGTAGACACTAGTTCTCCGCTATACAGTAGACACTAGTTCTCCGCTATACAGTAGACACTAGTTCTCCGCTATAGAGTAGACAAACACTAGTTCTCCGCTATAGAGTAGACAAACACTAGTTCTCCACTATAGAGTAGACAAACACTAGTTCTCCACTATAGAGTAGACAAACACTAGTTCTCCACTATAGAGTAGACAAACACTAGTTCTCCACTATAGAGTAGACAAACACTAGTTCTCCACTATAGAGTAGACAAACACTAGTTCTCCACTATAGAGTAGACAAACACTAGTTCTCCACTATAGAGTAGACAAACACTAGTTCTCCACTATAGAGTAGACACTAGTTCTCCACTATACAGTAGACACTAGTTCTCCACTATAGAGTAGACACTAGTTCTCCACTATACAGTAGACACTAGTTCTCCACTATACAGTAGACAAACACTAGTTCTCCACTATACAGTAGACACTAGTTCTCCACTATACAGTAGACACTAGTTCTCCACTATACAGTAGACACTAGTTCTCCACTATACAGTAGACACTAGTTCTCCACTATACAGTAGACACTAGTTCTCCACTATAGAGTAGACACTAGTTCTCCACTATACAGTAGACACTAGTTCTCCGCTATACAGTAGACACTAGTTCTCCACTATACAGTAGACACTAGTTCTCCACTATAGAGTAGACACTAGTTCTCCACTATAGAGTAGACACTAGTTCTCCACTATACAGTAGACACTAGTTCTCCGCTATACAGTAGACACTAGTTCTCCGCTATACAGTAGACACTAGTTCTCCACTATACAGTAGACACTAGTTCTCCACTATACAGTAGACAAACACTAGTTCTCCACTATACAGTAGACAAACACTAGTTCTCCACTATAGAGTAGACACTAGTTCTCCACTATAGAGTAGACACTAGTTCTCCACTATACAGTAGACAAACACTAGTTCTCCACTATACAGTAGACAAACACTAGTTCTCCACTATACAGTAGACACTAGTTCTCCACTATAGAGTAGACACTAGTTCTCCACTATAGAGTAGACACTAGTTCTCCGCTATACAGTAGACACTAGTTCTCCGCTATACAGTAGACACTAGTTCTCCACTATAGAGTAGACACTAGTTCTCCACTATACAGTAGACAATCACTAGTTCTCCACTATAGAGTAGACACTAGTTCTCCGCTATACAGTAGACACTAGTTCTCCACTATAGAGTAGACACTAGTTCTCCACTATACAGTAGACACTAGTTCTCCACTATACAGTAGACACTAGTTCTCCGCTATACAGTAGACACTAGTTCTCCGCTATACAGTAGACACTAGTTCTCCGCTATAGAGTAGACAAACACTAGTTCTCCGCTATAGAGTAGACAAACACTAGTTCTCCACTATAGAGTAGACAAACACTAGTTCTCCACTATAGAGTAGACAAACACTAGTTCTCCACTATAGAGTAGACAAACACTAGTTCTCCACTATAGAGTAGACAAACACTAGTTCTCCACTATAGAGTAGACAAACACTAGTTCTCCACTATAGAGTAGACAAACACTAGTTCTCCACTATAGAGTAGACAAACACTAGTTCTCCACTATAGAGTAGACACTAGTTCTCCACTATACAGTAGACACTAGTTCTCCACTATAGAGTAGACACTAGTTCTCCACTATAGAGTAGACACTAGTTCTCCACTATACAGTAGACACTAGTTCTCCACTATACAGTAGACAAACACTAGTTCTCCACTATACAGTAGACACTAGTTCTCCACTATACAGTAGACACTAGTTCTCCACTATACAGTAGACACTAGTTCTCCACTATACAGTAGACACTAGTTCTCCACTATACAGTAGACACTAGTTCTCCACTATAGAGTAGACACTAGTTCTCCACTATACAGTAGACACTAGTTCTCCGCTATACAGTAGCCACTAGTTCTCCACTATACAGTAGACACTAGTTCTCCACTATAGAGTAGACACTAGTTCTCCACTATAGAGTAGACACTAGTTCTCCACTATACAGTAGACACTAGTTCTCCGCTATACAGTAGACACTAGTTCTCCGCTATACAGTAGACACTAGTTCTCCGCTATACAGTAGACACTAGTTCTCCACTATAGAGTAGACAAACACTAGTTCTCCACTATACAGTAGACAAACACTAGTTCTCCACTATAGAGTAGACACTAGTTCTCCACTATAGAGTAGACACTAGTTCTCCACTATACAGTAGACAAACACTAGTTCTCCACTATACAGTAGACAAACACTAGTTCTCCACTATACAGTAGACACTAGTTCTCCACTATAGAGTAGACACTAGTTCTCCACTATAGAGTAGACACTAGTTCTCCGCTATACAGTAGACACTAGTTCTCCGCTATACAGTAGACACTAGTTCTCCACTATAGAGTAGACACTAGTTCTCCACTATACAGTAGACAATCACTAGTTCTCCACTATAGAGTAGACACTAGTTCTCCGCTATACAGTAGACACTAGTTCTCCACTATAGAGTAGACACTAGTTCTCCACTATACAGTAGACAAACACTAGTTCTCCACTATACAGTAGACAAACACTAGTTCTCCACTATACAGTAGACAAACACTAGTTCTCCACTATAGAGTAGACACTAGTTCTCCACTATACAGTAGACACTAGTTCTCCACTATAGAGTAGACACTAGTTCTCCACTATAGAGTAGACACTAGTTCTCCACTATAGAGTAGACACTAGTTCTCCGCTATAGAGTAGACACTAGTTCTCCACTATACAGTAGACAAACACTAGTTCTCCACTATAGAGTAGACACTAGTTCTCCGCTATACAGTAGACACTAGTTCTCCACTATAGAGTAGACACTAGTTCTCCACTATACAGTAGACAAACACTAGTTCTCCACTATAGAGTAGACACTAGTTCTCCACTATACAGTAGACACTAGTTCTCCACTATACAGTAGACAAACACTAGTTCTCCACTATACAGTAGACAAACACTAGTTCTCCACTATACAGTAGACAAACACTAGTTCTCCACTATAGAGTAGACAAACACTAGTTCTCCACTATAGAGTAGACAAACACTAGTTCTCCACTATAGAGTAGACAAACACTAGTTCTCCACTATAGAGTAGACACTAGTTCTCCACTATACAGTAGACACTAGTTCTCCACTATACAGTAGACACTAGTTCTCCACTATACAGTAGACACTAGTTCTCCACTATACAGTAGACACTAGTTCTCCACTATACAGTAGACACTAGTTCTCCACTATACAGTAGACACTAGTTCTCCACTATACAGTAGACAAACACTAGTTCTCCACTATACAGTAGACAAACACTAGTTCTCCACTATACAGTAGACAAACACTAGTTCTCCACTATACAGTAGACAAACACTAGTTCTCCACTATAGAGTAGACAAACACTAGTTCTCCACTATAGAGTAGACACTAGTTCTCCACTATAGAGTAGACACTAGTTCTCCACTATACAGTAGACACTAGTTCTCCGCTATACAGTAGCCACTAGTTCTCCGCTATAGAGTAGACAAACACTAGTTCTCCGCTATACAGTAGACAAACACTAGTTCTCCACTATAGAGTAGACAAACACTAGTTCTCCACTATAGAGTAGACAAACACTAGTTCTCCACTATAGAGTAGACAAACACTAGTTCTCCACTATAGAGTAGACACTAGTTCTCCGCTATAGAGTAGACACTAGTTCTCCACTATACAGTAGACACTAGTTCTCCACTATACAGTAGACACTAGTTCTCCACTATACAGTAGACACTAGTTCTCCACTATACAGTAGACACTAGTTCTCCACTATACAGTAGACACTAGTTCTCCACTATACAGTAGACACTAGTTCTCCACTATACAGTAGACAAACACTAGTTCTCCACTATACAGTAGACAAACACTAGTTCTCCACTATAGAGTAGACAAACACTAGTTCTCCACTATAGAGTAGACACTAGTTCTCCACTATAGAGTAGACACTAGTTCTCCACTATAGAGTAGACACTAGTTCTCCACTATAGAGTAGACACTAGTTCTCCACTATACAGTAGACAAACACTAGTTCTCCGCTATAGAGTAGACAAACACTAGTTCTCCACTATAGAGTAGACAAACACTAGTTCTCCACTATAGAGTAGACAAACACTAGTTCTCCACTATAGAGTAATAATAATAATAATAATAATAATATATGCCATTTAGCAGCCGCTTTTATCCAAAGCGACTTACAGTCATGTGTGCATACATTGTACGTATGGGTGGTCCCGGGGATCGAACCCACTACCCTGGCGTTACAAGCGCCATGCTCTACCAAACACTAGTTCTCCACTATAGAGTAGACAAACACTAGTTCTCCACTATAGAGTAGACAAACACTAGTTCTCCACTATAGAGTAGACAAACACTAGTTCTCCACTATAGAGTAGACAAACACTAGTTCTCCACTATAGAGTAGACAAACACTAGTTCTCCACTATAGAGTAGACAAACACTAGTTCTCCACTATAGAGTAGACAAACACTAGTTCTCCACTATAGAGTAGACAAACACTAGTTCTCCACTATAGAGTAGACAAACACTAGTTCTCCACTATAGAGTAGACAAACACTAGTTCTCCACTATAGAGTAGACAAACACTAGTTCTCCACTATAGAGTAGACACTAGTTCTCCACTATAGAGTAGACACTAGTTCTCCACTATAGAGTAGACACTAGTTCTCCACTATAGAGTAGACACTAGTTCTCCACTATAGAGTAGACACTAGTTCTCCACTATAGAGTAGACACTAGTTCTCCACTATAGAGTAGACACTAGTTCTCCACTATACAGTAGACACTAGTTCTCCACTATACAGTAGACACTAGTTCTCCACTATAGAGTAGACACTAGTTCTCCGCTATAGAGTAGACACTAGTTCTCCGCTATAGAGTAGACACTAGTTCTCCGCTATAGAGTAGACAAACACTACTTCTCCGCTATAGAGTAGACAAACACTAGTTCTCCACTATAGAGTAGACAAACACTAGTTCTCCACTATAGAGTAGACAAACACTAGTTCTCCACTATAGAGTAGACAAACACTAGTTCTCCACTATAGAGTAGACAAACACTAGTTCTCCACTATAGAGTAGACAAACACTAGTTCTCCACTATAGAGTAGACAAACACTAGTTCTCCACTATAGAGTAGACAAACACTAGTTCTCCACTATAGAGTAGACACTAGTTCTCCACTATAGAGTAGACACTAGTTCTCCACTATAGAGTAGACACTAGTTCTCCACTATACAGTAGACACTAGTTCTCCACTATACAGTAGACACTAGTTCTCCGCTATAGAGTAGACAAACACTAGTTCTCCGCTATAGAGTAGACAAACACTAGTTCTCCGCTATAGAGTAGACAAACACTAGTTCTCCGCTATAGAGTAGACAAACACTAGTTCTCCACTATAGAGTAGACAAACACTAGTTCTCCACTATAGAGTAGACAAACACTAGTTCTCCACTATAGAGTAATAATAATAATAATAATAATAATATATGCCATTTAGCAGACGCTTTTATCCAAAGCGACTTACAGTCATGTGTGCATACATTGTACGTATGGGTGGTCCCGGGGATCGAACCCACTACCCTGGCGTTACAAGCGCCATGCTCTACCAAACACTAGTTCTCCACTATAGAGTAGACAAACACTAGTTCTCCACTATAGAGTAGACAAACACTAGTTCTCCACTATAGAGTAGACAAACACTAGTTCTCCACTATAGAGTAGACAAACACTAGTTCTCCACTATAGAGTAGACAAACACTAGTTCTCCACTATAGAGTAGACAAACACTAGTTCTCCACTATAGAGTAGACAAACACTAGTTCTCCACTATAGAGTAGACAAACACTAGTTCTCCACTATAGAGTAGACACTAGTTCTCCACTATAGAGTAGACACTAGTTCTCCACTATAGAGTAGACACTAGTTCTCCACTATAGAGTAGACACTAGTTCTCCACTATAGAGTAGACACTAGTTCTCCACTATAGAGTAGACACTAGTTCTCCACTATAGAGTAGACACTAGTTCTCCACTATAGAGTAGACACTAGTTCTCCACTATACAGTAGACACTAGTTCTCCACTATACAGTAGACACTAGTTCTCCACTATACAGTAGACACCAGTTCTCCACTATAGAGTAGACACTAGTTCTCCACTATAGAGTAGACACTAGTTCTCCACTATACAGTAGACACTAGTTCTCCACTATACAGTAGACACTAGTTCTCCACTATACAGTAGACACTAGTTCTCCACTATACAGTAGACACTAGTTCTCCACTATACAGTAGACACTAGTTCTCCACTATACAGTAGACACTAGTTCTCCACTATAGAGTAGACACTAGTTCTCCACTATAGAGTAGACACTAGTTCTCCACTATAGAGTAGACACTAGTTCTCCGCTATACAGTAGACACTAGTTCTCCACTATAGAGTAGACACTAGTTCTCCACTATACAGTAGACAAACACTAGTTCTCCACTATACAGTAGACAAACACTAGTTCTCCACTATACAGTAGACAAACACTAGTTCTCCACTATACAGTAGACACTAGTTCTCCACTATACAGTAGACACTAGTTCTCCACTATACAGTAGACACTAGTTCTCCACTATAGAGTAGACACTAGTTCTCCACTATAGAGTAGACACTAGTTCTCCACTATACAGTAGACACTAGTTCTCCACTATACAGTAGACAAACACTAGTTCTCCACTATACAGTAGACACTAGTTCTCCACTATAGAGTAGACACTAGTTCTCCACTATAGAGTAGACACTAGTTCTCCACTATAGAGTAGACACTAGTTCTCCGCTATACAGTAGACACTAGTTCTCCACTATAGAGTAGACACTAGTTCTCCACTATACAGTAGACAAACACTAGTTCTCCACTATACAGTAGACAAACACTAGTTCTCCACTATACAGTAGACAAACACTAGTTCTCCACTATACAGTAGACAAACACTAGTTCTCCACTATAGAGTAGACACTAGTTCTCCACTATAGAGTAGACACTAGTTCTCCACTATAGAGTAGACACTAGTTCTCCGCTATACAGTAGACACTAGTTCTCCGCTATAGAGTAGACACTAGTTCTCCGCTATAGAGTAGACACTAGTTCTCCGCTATACAGTAGACAAACACTAGTTCTCCACTATACAGTAGACAAACACTAGTTCTCCACTATACAGTAGACAAACACTAGTTCTCCGCTATACAGTAGACACTAGTTCTCCGCTATAGAGTAGACACTAGTTCTCCACTATACAGTAGACAAACACTAGTTCTCCACTATACAGTAGACAAACACTAGTTCTCCACTATACAGTAGACAAACACTAGTTCTCCACTATAGAGTAGACACTAGTTCTCCACTATACAGTAGACAAACACTAGTTCTCCACTATAGAGTAGACACTAGTTCTCCACTATAGAGTAGACACTAGTTCTCCACTATAGAGTAGACACTAGTTCTCCACTATAGAGTAGACACTAGTTCTCCGCTATAGAGTAGACACTAGTTCTCCGCTATAGAGTAGACACTAGTTCTCCGCTATAGAGTAGACACTAGTTCTCCGCTATAGAGTAGACACTAGTTCTCCACTATAGAGTAGACAAACACTAGTTCTCCACTATAGAGTAGACACTAGTTCTCCACTATAGAGTAGACACTAGTTCTCCGCTATAGAGTAGACACTAGTTCTCCGCTATAGAGTAGACACTAGTTCTCCGCTATAGAGTAGACACTAGTTCTCCGCTATAGAGTAGACACTAGTTCTCCGCTATAGAGTAGACACTAGTTCTCCGCTATAGAGTAGACACTAGTTCTCCACTATAGAGTAGACACTAGTTCTCCACTATAGAGTAGACACTAGTTCTCCACTATAGAGTAGACACTAGTTCTCCACTATAGAGTAGACACTAGTTCTCCACTATAGAGTAGACACTAGTTCTCCGCTATACAGTAGACACTAGTTCTCCACTATACAGTAGACACTAGTTCTCCGCTATAGAGTAGACACTAGTTCTCCACTATAGAGTAGACACTAGTTCTCCACTATACAGTAGACACTAGTTCTCCACTATACAGTAGACACTAGTTCTCCACTATACAGTAGACACTAGTTCTCCACTATACAGTAGACACTAGTTCTCCACTATACAGTAGACACTAGTTCTCCACTATACAGTAGACACTAGTTCTCCACTATACAGTAGACACTAGTTCTCCACTATACAGTAGACACTAGTTCTCCACTATACAGTAGACACTAGTTCTCCACTATACAGTAGACACTAGTTCTCCGCTATACAGTAGACACTAGTTCTCCGCTATACAGTAGACACTAGTTCTCCGCTATACAGTAGACACTAGTTCTCCGCTATAGAGTAGACAAACACTAGTTCTCCACTATAGAGTAGACAAACACTAGTTCTCCACTATAGAGTAGACAAACACTAGTTCTCCACTATAGAGTAGACAAACACTAGTTCTCCACTATAGAGTAGACAAACACTAGTTCTCCACTATAGAGTAGACAAACACTAGTTCTCCACTATAGAGTAGACAAACACTAGTTCTCCACTATAGAGTAGACACACACTAGTTCTCCACTATAGAGTAGACACTAGTTCTCCACTATACAGTAGACACTAGTTCTCCACTATAGAGTAGACACTAGTTCTCCACTATACAGTAGACACTAGTTCTCCACTATACAGTAGACAAACACTAGTTCTCCACTATACAGTAGACACTAGTTCTCCACTATACAGTAGACACTAGTTCTCCACTATACAGTAGACACTAGTTCTCCACTATACAGTAGACACTAGTTCTCCACTATAGAGTAGACACTAGTTCTCCGCTATACAGTAGACACTAGTTCTCCGCTATACAGTAGCCACTAGTTCTCCGCTATACAGTAGACAAACACTAGTTCTCCACTATACAGTAGACACTAGTTCTCCACTATAGAGTAGACACTAGTTCTCCACTATAGAGTAGACACTAGTTCTCCACTATACAGTAGACACTAGTTCTCCGCTATACAGTAGACACTAGTTCTCCGCTATACAGTAGACACTAGTTCTCCGCTATACAGTAGACACTAGTTCTCCGCTATAGAGTAGACAAACACTAGTTCTCCGCTATACAGTAGACAAACACTAGTTCTCCACTATAGAGTAGACACTAGTTCTCCACTATAGAGTAGACACTAGTTCTCCACTATACAGTAGACAAACACTAGTTCTCCACTATACAGTAGACACTAGTTCTCCACTATAGAGTAGACACTAATTCTCCACTATAGAGTAGACACTAGTTCTCCGCTATAGAGTAGACACTAGTTCTCCGCTATACAGTAGACACTAGTTCTCCGCTATACAGTAGACACTAGTTCTCCACTATACAGTAGACAAACACTAGTTCTCCACTATAGAGTAGAGACTAGTTCTCCGCTATACAGTAGACACTAGTTCTCCACTATAGAGTAGACACTAGTTCTCCACTATACAGTAGACAAACACTAGTTCTCCACTATACAGTAGACAAACACTAGTTCTCCACTATACAGTAGACAAACACTAGTTCTCCACTATAGAGTAGACACTAGTTCTCCACTATACAGTAGACACTAGTTCTCCACTATAGAGTAGACACTAGTTCTCCACTATAGAGTAGACACTAGTTCTCCACTATAGAGTAGACACTAGTTCTCCGCTATAGAGTAGACACTAGTTCTCCACTATACAGTAGACAAACACTAGTTCTCCACTATAGAGTAGACACTAGTTCTCCGCTATACAGTAGACACTAGTTCTCCACTATACAGTAGACAAACACTAGTTCTCCACTATACAGTAGACAAACACTAGTTCTCCACTATAGAGTAGACACTAGTTCTCCACTATACAGTAGACAAACACTAGTTCTCCACTATACAGTAGACAAACACTAGTTCTCCACTATAGAGTAGACAAACACTAGTTCTCCACTATAGAGTAGACAAACACTAGTTCTCCACTATAGAGTAGACAAACACTAGTTCTCCACTATAGAGTAGACACTAGTTCTCCACTATACAGTAGACACTAGTTCTCCGCTATAGAGTAGACACTAGTTCTCCACTATACAGTAGACACTAGTTCTCCACTATACAGTAGACACTAGTTCTCCACTATAGAGTAGACAAACACTAGTTCTCCACTATAGAGTAGACACTAGTTCTCCACTATAGAGTAGACACTAGTTCTCCACTATACAGTAGACACTAGTTCTCCACTATAGAGTAGACACTAGTTCTCCACTATACAGTAGACAAACACTAGTTCTCCACTATACAGTAGACAAACACTAGTTCTCCACTATAGAGTAGACACTAGTTCTCCACTATACAGTAGACACTAGTTCTCCACTATACAGTAGACAAACACTAGTTCTCCACTATAGAGTAGACACTAGTTCTCCACTATAGAGTAGACACTAGTTCTCCACTATAGAGTAGACACTAGTTCTCCACTATACAGTAGACAAACACTAGTTCTCCACTATACAGTAGACAAACACTAGTTCTCCACTATACAGTAGACAAACACTAGTTCTCCACTATAGAGTAGACACTAGTTCTCCACTATACAGTAGACAAACACTAGTTCTCCACTATACAGTAGACAAACACTAGTTCTCCACTATACAGTAGACAAACACTAGTTCTCCACTATAGAGTAGACAAACACTAGTTCTCCACTATAGAGTAGACAAACACTAGTTCTCCACTATAGAGTAGACACTAGTTCTCCGCTATACAGTAGACACTAGTTCTCCGCTATAGAGTAGACACTAGTTCTCCACTATACAGTAGACACTAGTTCTCCACTATACAGTAGACACTAGTTCTCCACTATACAGTAGACAAACACTAGTTCTCCACTATAGAGTAGACACTAGTTCTCCACTATAGAGTAGACACTAGTTCTCCACTATACAGTAGACACTAGTTCTCCACTATACAGTAGCCACTAGTTCTCCGCTATAGAGTAGACAAACACTAGTTCTCCGCTATAGAGTAGACAAACACTAGTTCTCCGCTATAGAGTAGACAAACACTAGTTCTCCACTATAGAGTAGACAAACACTAGTTCTCCACTATAGAGTAGACAAACACTAGTTCTCCACTATAGAGTAATAATACTAGTTCTCCAAAGCTACTTACAGTCATGTGTGCATACATTGTACGTAGTTGGTCCCGGGATCGAACCCACTACCCTGGCGTTACAAGCGCCATGCTCTACAAACACTAGTTCTCCACTATAGAGTAGACAAACACTAGTTCTCCACTATAGAGTAGACAAACACTAGTTCTCCACTATAGAGTAGACAAACACTAGTTCTCCACTATAGAGTAGACAAACACTAGTTCTCCACTATAGAGTAGACAAACACTAGTTCTCCACTATAGAGTAGACAAACACTAGTTCTCCACTATAGAGTAGACCACTAGTTCTCCACTATAGAGTAGACAAACACTAGTTCTCCACTAGTTCTCCACTATAGAGTAGACAAACACTAGTTCTCCACTATAGAGTAGACAAACTAGTTCTCCACTATAGAGTAGACAAACACTAGTTCTCCACTATAGAGTAGACACTAGTTCTCCACTATAGAGTAGACACTAGTTCTCCACTATAGAGTAGACACTAGTTCTCCACTATAGAGTAGACACTAGTTCTCCACTATAGAGTAGACACTAGTTCTCCACTATACAGTAGACACTAGTTCTCCACTATACAGTAGACACTAGTTCTCCGCTATAGAGTAGACAAACACTAGTTCTCACTATAGAGTAGACAAACACTAGTTCTCCGCTATAGAGTAGACAAACACTAGTTCTCCGCTATAGAGTAGACAAACACTAGTTCTCCGCTATAGAGTAGACAAACACTAGTTCTCCACTATAGAGTAGACAAACACTAGTTCTCCACTATAGAGTAGACAAACACTAGTTCTCCACTATAGAGTAGACAAACACTAGTTCTCCACTATAGAGTAGACAAACTAGTTCTCCACTATAGAGTAGACAAACACTAGTTCTCCACTATAGAGTAGACAAACACTAGTTCTCCACTATAGAGTAGACACTAGTTCTCCACTATAGAGTAGACACTAGTTCACTATAGAGTAGACACTAGTTCTCCACTATACAGTAGACACTAGTTCTCCACTATACAGTAGCCACTAGTTCTCCACTATAGAGTAGACAAACACTAGTTCTCCACTATACAGTAGACAAACACTAGTTCTCCGCTATAGAGTAGACAAACACTAGTTCTCCACTATAGAGTAGACAAACACTAGTTCTCCACTATAGAGTAGACAAACACTAGTTCTCCACTATAGAGTAATAATAATTCTCCATAATAAATGCCATTTAGCAGACGCTTTTATCCAAAGCGACTTACAGTCATGTGTGCATACATTGTAGTGGGTGGTCCACGAACCCACTAGGCGTTACAAGCGCCATGCTCTACCAAGACACTAGTTCTCCACTATAGAGTAGACAAACACTAGTTCTCCACTATAGAGTAGACAAACACTAGTTCTCCACTATAGAGTAGACAAACACTAGTTCTCCACTATAGAGTAGACAAACACTAGTTCTCCACTATAGAGTAGACACTAGTTCTCCACTATAGAGTAGACAAACACTAGTTCTCCACTATAGAGTAGACAAACACTAGTTCTCCACTATAGAGTAGACAAACACTAGTTCTCCACTATACAGTAGACAAACACTAGTTCTCCACTATAGAGTAGACAAACACTAGTTCTCCACTATAGAGTAGACAAACACTAGTTCTCCACTATAGAGTAGACAAACACTAGTTCTCCACTATAGAGTAGACAAACACTAGTTCTCCACTATAGAGTAGACAAACACTAGTTCTCCACTATAGAGTAGACAAACACTAGTTCTCCACTATAGAGTAGACAGACACTAGTTCTCCACTATAGAGTAGACACTAGTTCTCCACTATAGTAGACACTAGTTCTCCACTATAAGTAGACACTAGTTCTCCACTATAGAGTAGACACTAGTTCTCCACTATACAGTAGACACTAGTTCTCCACTATAGAGTAGACACTAGTTCTCCGCTATAGAGTAGACAAACTAGTTCTCCACTATAGAGTAGACACTAGTTCTCCACTATAGAGTAGACAAACTAGTTCTCCACTATAGAGTAGACAAACACTAGTTCTCCGCTATACAGTAGACACTAGTTCTCCACTATAGAGTAGACAAACACTAGTTCTCCACTATAGAGTAGACAAACACTAGTTCTCCACTATAGAGTAGACAAACACTAGTTCTCCACTATAGAGTAGACAAACACTAGTTCTCCACTATAGAGTAGACAAACACTAGTTCTCCACTATAGAGTAGACAAACACTAGTTCTCCACTATAGAGTAGACAAACACTAGTTCTCCACTATACAGTAGACAAACACTAGTTCTCCACTACAGTAGACACTAGTTCTCCACATAGTAGACACTAGTTCTCCACTATAGAGTAGACACTAGTTCTCCACTATAGACACTAGTTCTCCACTATACAGTAGACACTAGTTCTCCACTATACAGTAGACACTAGTTCTCCACTATACAGTAGACACTAGTTCTCTACTATACAGTAGACACCAGTTCTCCACTATACAGTAGACACTAGTTCTCCACTATAGAGTAGACACTAGTTCTCCACTATACAGTAGACACTAGTTCTCCACTATAGAGTAGACAAACACTAGTTCTCCACTATAGAGTAGACACTAGTTCTCCACTATAGAGTAGACACTAGTTCTCCACTATACAGTAGACAAACACTAGTTCTCCACTATACAGTAGACACTAGTTCTCCACTATAGAGTAGACACTAGTTCTCCACTATAGAGTAGACACTAGTTCTCCGCTATAGAGTAGACACTAGTTCTCCGCTATACAGTAGACACTAGTTCTCCACTATAGAGTAGACACTAGTTCTCCACTATACAGTAGACAAACACTAGTTCTCCACTATAGAGTAGACACTAGTTCTCCGCTATACAGTAGACACTAGTTCTCCACTATAGAGTAGACACTAGTTCTCCACTATACAGTAGACAAACACTAGTTCTCCACTATACAGTAGACAAACACTAGTTCTCCACTATACAGTAGACACTAGTTCTCCACTATACAGTAGACAAACACTAGTTCTCCACTATACAGTAGACAAACACTAGTTCTCCACTATACAGTAGACAAACACTAGTTCTCCACTATAGAGTAGACACACTAGTTCTCCACTATAGAGTAGACACTAGTTCTCCACTATAGAGTAGACACTAGTTCTCCACTATACAGTAGACACTAGTTCTCCACTATACAGTAGACACTAGTTCTCCACTATACAGTAGACACTAGTTCTCCACTATACAGTAGACACTAGTTCTCCACTATAGAGTAGACACTAGTTCTCCACTATACAGACAAACACTAGTTCTCCACTATACAGTAGACAAACACTAGTTCTCCACTATACAGTAGACAAACACTAGTTCTCCACTATACAGTAGACAAACACTAGTTCTCCACTATAGAGTAGACAAACACTAGTTCTCCACTATAGAGTAGACACTAGTTCTCCACTATACAGTAGACACTAGTTCTCCACTATACAGTAGACACTAGTTCTCCACTATACAGTAGACACTAGTTCTCCACTATACAGTAGACAAACTAGTTCTCCACTATACAGTAGACAAACACTAGTTCTCCACTATAGAGTAGACAAACACTAGTTCTCCACTATAGAGTAGACACTAGTTCTCCACTATAGAGTAGACACTAGTTCTCCACTATACAGTAGACACTAGTTCTCCGCTATACAGTAGACACTAGTTCTCCACTATAGAGTAGACAAACACTAGTTCTCCACTATAGAGTAGACAAACACTAGTTCTCCACTATAGAGTAGACAAACACTAGTTCTCCACTATAGAGTAGACAAACACTAGTTCTCCACTATAGAGTAGACAAACACTAGTTCTCCACTATAGAGTAGACATAATACTAATTCTCCATTTAGCTATCCAAAGCGACTTACAGTCATTCTCCATACATTAGACACGTAGTGGTCCCACTATACATAGAACTAGTTCTCCTGGCTATAGCCATGTCTACAAACACTAGTTCTCCACTATAGAGTAGACAAACACTAGTTCTCCACTATAGAGTAGACAAACACTAGTTCTCCACTATAGAGTAGACAAACACTAGTTCTCCACTATAGAGTAGACAAACACTAGTTCTCCACTATAGAGTAGACAAACACTAGTTCTCCACTATAGAGTAGACAAACACTAGTTCTCCACTATAGAGTAGACAAACACTAGTTCTCCACTATAGAGTAGACAAACACTAGTTCTCCACTATAGAGTAGACACTAGTTCTCCACTATAGAGTAGACACTAGTTCTCCACTATAGAGTAGACAAACACTAGTTCTCCACTATAGAGTAGACACTAGTTCTCCACTATAGAGTAGACACTAGTTCTCCACTATAGAGTAGACACTAGTTCTCCACTATAGAGTAGACACTCTCCGCTATACAGTAGACACTAGTTCTCCGCTATAGAGTAGACAAACACTAGTTCTCCGCTATAGAGTAGACAAACTAGTTCTCCACTATAGAGTAGACAAACACTAGTTCTCCACTATAGAGTAGACAAACACTAGTTCTCCACTATAGAGTAGACAAACACTAGTTCTCCACTATAGAGTAGACAAACACTAGTTCTCCACTATAGAGTAGACAAACACTAGTTCTCCACTATAGAGTAGACACTAGTTCTCCACTATAGAGTAGACAAACACTAGTTCTCCACTATAGAGTAGACACTAGTTCTCCACTATAGAGTAGACACTAGTTCTCCACTATAAGACACTAGTTCTCCACTATAGAGTAGACACTAGTTCTCCTATACAGTAGACCACTAGTTCTCCACTATAGAGTAGACAAACACTAGTTCTCCGCTATAGAGTAGACAAACACTAGTTCTCCACTATAGAGTAGACAAACACTAGTTCTCCGCTAGAGTAGACAAACACTAGTTCTCCACTATAGAGTAGACAAACACTAGTTCTCCACTATAGAGTAGACAAACACTAGTTCTCCACTATAGAGTAGACAAACACTAGTTCTCCACTATAAGTAGACAATAGTATATGCCACTATAGAAGACACTAGTTCTCACACTTACAGTCATGTCTCCATTATAGAGGGTAGTCACTAGTTCTCCAACTACTACCCTGACACTAGTTCTCCACTCTACCAAGACACTAGTTCTCCACTATAGAGTAGACAAACACTAGTTCTCCACTATAGAGTAGACAAACACTAGTTCTCCACTATAGAGTAGACACTAGTTCTCCACTATAGAGTAGACAAACACTAGTTCTCCACTATAGAGTAGACAAACACTAGTTCTCCACTATAGAGTAGACAAACTAGTTCTCCGCTATAGAGTAGACAAACACTAGTTCTCCACTATAGAGTAGACAAACACTAGTTCTCCACTATACAGTAGACACTAGTTCTCCACTATAGAGTAGACAAACTAGTTCTCCACTATAGAGTAGACAAACACTAGTTCTCCACTATAGAGTAGACAAACTAGTTCTCCACTATAGAGTAGACACTAGTTCTCCACTATAGAGTAGACACTAGTTCTCCACTATAGAGTAGACACTAGTTCTCCACTATAGAGTAGACACTAGTTCTCCACTATAGAGTAGACACTAGTTCTCCGCTATACAGTAGACACTAGTTCTCCACTATACAGTAGACACTAGTTCTCCGCTATACAGTAGACAAACACTAGTTCTCCGCTAGACAAACACTAGTTCTCCGCTATAGAGTAGACACTAGTTCTCCACTATAGAGTAGACAAACACTAGTTCTCCACTATACAGTAGACACTAGTTCTCCACTATACAGTAGACACACTAGTTCTCCACTATAGAGTAGACAAACACTAGTTCTCCGCTATACAGTAGACAAACACTAGTTCTCCACTATAGTAGACAAACACTAGTTCTCCACTATAGAGTAGACACTAGTTCTCCACTATAGAGTAGACAAACACTAGTTCTCCACTATAGAGTAGACAAACACTAGTTCTCCACTATAGAGTAGACACTAGTTCTCCACTATAGAGTAGACAAACACTAGTTCTCCACTATACAGTAGACACTAGTTCTCCACTATAGAGTAGACAAACTAGTTCTCCACTATACAGTAGACAAACACTAGTTCTCCACTATAGAGTAGACACTAGTTCTCCACTATACAGTAGACACTAGTTCTCCACTATACAGTAGACACTAGTTCTCCGCTATACAGTAGACAAACACTAGTTCTCCACTATACAGTAGACAAACTAGTTCTCCGCTATAGAGTAGACAAACACTAGTTCTCCACTATACAGTAGACACTAGTTCTCCGCTATACAGTAGACACTAGTTCTCCACTATACAGTAGACACTAGTTCTCCACTATACAGTAGACACTAGTTCTCCACTATACAGTAGACACCAGTTCTCCACTATACAGTAGACACTAGTTCTCCACTATAGAGTAGACACTAGTTCTCCACTATACAGTAGACACTAGTTCTCCACTATACAGTAGACACTAGTTCTCCACTATACAGTAGACACTAGTTCTCCACTATACAGTAGACACTAGTTCTCCACTATACAGTAGACACACTAGTTCTCCACTATACAGTAGACAGACACTAGTTCTCCACTATAGAGTAGACACACTAGTTCTCCACTATACAGTAGACACTAGTTCTCCACTATACAGTAGACACACTAGTTCTCCACTATACAGTAGACACTAGTTCTCCACTATACAGTAGACACTAGTTCTCCACTATACAGTAGACACTAGTTCTCCACTATACAGTAGACACTAGTTCTCCACTATACAGTAGACACTAGTTCTCCGCTATACAGTAGACACTAGTTCTCCACTATACAGTAGACACTAGTTCTCCGCTATAGACACCAGTTCTCCGCTATACAGTAGACACTAGTTCTCCACTATACAGTAGACACTAGTTCTCCGCTATAGACACCAGTTCTCCACTATTAGACACTAGTTCTCCACTATACACAGACACTAGTTCTCCACTATACAGTAGACAAACACTAGTTCTCCACTATACAGTAGACACACTAGTTCTCCACTATACAGTAGACACTAGTTCTCCACTATAGAGTAGACACTAGTTCTCCACTATACAGTAGACAAACACTAGTTCTCCACTATACAGTAGACACTAGTTCTCCACTATACAGTCCAACTTCTCCAACTTCCTGTAACACACACTAGGAGTCTTGCCTGTATGATCACTGTTCTCCCTGAGCGAACACTCGATGTCTCCACTAGACCGTGTTCCACTAGCTTCTCTCACTATACAGTAGACCACTAGTTCTCACTATACCATTCTGCTTCTAGACCTGACAGGGTACAAACACTAGTTCTCCACTATACCAGTAGACACTAGTTCTCCACACACACACATTAACACACACACATTAACACACACACACACATTAACTCCACACACACACATTAACACACACATTAACACATTAACACATTAACACTGTTCTCCACACACATTAACACACACTCCACACACAGTAACACAGTTCTCACACACATTAACACATTAATGACACTAACAATCCCTTCTACTAGACACTAGTTCTCCACTATACAGTAGACACTAGTTCTCTCCTAAAGACGTGTCCACTGGTAGACTCTAGTTCTCCACTATGAATGACCACTATTCCAAATCAGTCAGGTTTCAAGACTAGTCATTCAACTGAGACTGTTCTCCACTGTATCACGGAGGCACTCCGCACTGCTAGAGTAACACTAACTCTCACTCTGCACTCATCCTCTCTAGATCTATCGGCTGCCTTCGACACTGAACCTCAGATCACTCCTTCTCCACCCTCTCCGAGTGACACTCTCGGCGCGGCCACGCAGTTGACACTGACAGGTCTCCACTGGCGTGTAGACACTCCCTCCCACAGACACCACTGGACCCCAGGGCTCTGTTCTTGGCCCTCCTGGACTCGCTAGGACTAGTTTGGCTCTGTCATAACAGTCACTGGTTCTCCTTATCTTGCTATGCAGACGACACACAATTAATCTTCTCCTTTCCCCCTTCTGATGACAGGTAGACATGTTCTCACTACAGGAGACACAGACAGTTCTCCACTGTGGATCACACAGGATCACTCAAGCTGAACCTCTCAAGACGGAGCTGCTCTTCCACCCGGGTAGACTGGGCTCCATGATCTGTGCCACGGTACAACTCCACTGTGTCCTCATCCCAGAGCGCCAAGAACCTTGGTGTTCCTGGACAACACCCTGTAGTTCTCTCAACTAACATCACAGGCACTAGTTCCCGTTCCTGTAGGTTCATGCTCTACAACATCCGCAGAGTACGACCCTGCCTCACACAGACCAGGGCGCAGGTCCTGTGATCCAGGCACTTGTCATCTCCCGTCTGGATTACTGCAACCAGGCTGGGCTGATCTGGCCCTAAACCCAACTCATCCAGAACGGCAGCCCGTCTGGTGTTCAACCTCCAAGTTCTCTCACGGCCTGCTCCTCCGCCTCCCACTGGCTTCAGTTGAAGCTCGCTCCGCTACAAGACCATGGTGCTTGCCTACGGAGCTGTGAGGGGGAACTCACAGTACCTCCAGGCGGCCCCTACACCAAACAAGGGCACTGGATCCACACCACTGAGGAAGTCAGCTCCCACGCCCAGTCAAAACTGTTCGCTGCCCTGGCCCCCCAATGGTGGAACAAACTCCCTCACGACGCCAGGACAGCGGAGTCAATCACCACCTTCCGGAGACACCTGAAACCCCACCTCTTTAAGGAATACCTAGGATAGGTTAAGTAATCCCTCTCACCCCACCCCCCCTAAGTTTTAGATGCACTATTGTTAAGTGACTGTCCCACTGGATGTCATAAGGTGAATGCACCAATTTGTAAGTCGCTCTGGATAAGAGCGTCTGCTAAATGACTTAAATGTAAATGTAAATGTTAACACACACACACATTAACACACACACACACATATTAACACACACATTAAAACACACCCCCACCTGACAACACCAGGGCGATCCCTCCGCAGGCGTTGGGGGACGACATGGAGGTACCATTCATCAGCTGGGTTCCTCTGAGAGTCCAGTTGGGTACGGAGGCGATGGCCCCCCCCGGAGCTGTGATACTGACCCCCAGGGCTCCGTCGGTACTGGGGCCCCGAGACGACCAGGTGTACTGGTTCGGAGGAAGCTTCTCTCTCAGAGAATACTCTGCAACCATCATGTCTGGAGTCACATACGCCCCCACGCCTGGAAGAGGAGACCAACGAGGTAAAACACACACACGCCCGGAAGAGGAGACCAACGAGGTAAAACACACACACGCCCCCACGCCTGGAAGAGGAGACCAACGAGGTAAAACACACACACGCACCCACGCCTGGAAGAGGAGACCAACGAGGTAAAACACACACACGCCCCCAACGCCTGGAAGAGGAGACCAACGAGGTAGAGGTAAAACACACACACACCCCCCACGCCTGGAAGAGGAGACCAACACACACACCCCCCCACGCCTGGAAGAGGAGAAACTTAAAACAACGCCTGGAAGAGGAGACCACACACACGCCCCAACGCCTGGAAGAGGAGACCAAAAAACACACACACGCCCCAACGCCTGGAAGAGGAGACCAACGAGGTAAAACACACACACGCCCCCACGCCTGGAAGAGGAGACCAACGAGGTAAAACACACACACGCCCCCACGCCTGGAAGAGGAGACCAACGAGGTAAAACACACACACGCCCCCAACGCCTGGAAGAGGAGACCAACGAGGTAGAAGTAAAACACACACACACCCCCCACGCCTGGAAGAGGAGACCAACGAGGTAGAGGTAAAACACACACACGCCCCCACGCCTGGAAGAGGAGACCAACGAGGTAAAACACACACACGCCCCCACGCCTGGAAGAGGAGACCAACGAGGTAAAACACACACACGCCCCCACGCCTGGAAGAGTGAGACCAACGAGGTAAAACACACACACGCCCCCAACGCCTGGAAGAGGAGACCAACGAGGTAAAACACACACACGCCCCCACGCCTGGAAGAGGAGACCAACGAGGTAAAACACACACACGCCCCCACGCCTGGAAGAGGAGACCAACGAGGTAAAACACACACACGCCCCCACGCCTGGAAGAGGAGACCAACGAGGTAAAACACACACACGCCCCCACGCCTGGAAGAGGAGACCAACACAGGCAGAGATAGCATGAGAGGACATCTCGTATTAATCTGGTTCATGTCAGGAGCACAGCCTCTCTGCAAGCGTGTGTGTGTGTGTGTGTGTGTGTGTGTGTGTGTGTGTGTGTGTGTGTGTGTGTGTGTGTGTGTGTGTGTGTGTGTGTGTGTGTGTGTGTGTGTGTGTGTGTGTACCTATAACAGCAGCAGTAGTTCCTCCAGGACAGCCAACAGTAGACAGACAGGGCCCGTTGTTCCCAGCGCTGGACACAAACAAAACGTTGTGTTTCTGAACCGCTTCCCCAATCACCTCACAGATCCTCCTGTTGGACAACACACAGAGTTACCAGACACACAGATCCTCCTGTTGGACAACACAGAGACACACAGAGTTACCAATCACCTCACAGATCCTCCTGTTGGACAACACAGAGGACACACAGAGTTACCAATCACCTCACAGATCCTCCTGTTGGACAACACAGAGGACACACAGAGTTACCAGACACACAGATCCTCCTGTTGGACAACACAGAGACACATAGAGTTACCAGACACACAGATCCTCCTGTTGGACAACACAGAGGACACACAGAGTTAGCAATCACCTCACAGATCCTCCTGTTGGACAACACAGAGACACACAGAGTTACCAGACACACAGAGTTACCAGACACACAGAGTTACCAGACACACAGAGTTACCAGACACACAGAGTTACCAGACACTCAGAGTTGCCAGACACACAGACAGAGGAGCCATCTCTCTCACCCTGAGTTGGGCCAGTGGGTACCTCACAGCTGATTAACCAGGTCACTGTTGTTGATCAACTCTATCATCTAGACACACAGAAACAGAAAGACAGAGAGAGAGAGTTAAACAGACACACAGAAAGAGAGAGTTACCAGACACACAGAGGGAGGAGACAGAGACAGAGTTACCAGACACACAGAGTTACCAGAGAAACAGAGAGAGCCAGACACAGAGACAGAGAAGCCATCTCCTCACAGAGAGACAGAGGGAGAGAGAGGGAGCTGTAGTTAACCAGACACAGAGACAGAGAGACCTCTATCATCTAGACAGAGAGAGACAGAGACAGAGAGAGAGAGAGAGACAGAGAGACAGAGAGAGAGAGAGACAGAGAGACAGAGAGACAGAGAGAGAGAGAGAGAGAGAGAGAGACAGAGAGACAGAGAACAGAGAGAGAGAGAGAGAGAGAGAGAGAGAGAGGGAGGAGAGAGAGAGAGACAGAGAGAGAGAGAGAGAGAGAGAGAGGGAGAGAGAGAGACAGAGAGACAGAGAGAGAGAGAGAGAGACAGAGAGAGAGAGAGGAGACAGAGAGACGGAAGAGAGAGACAGAGAGACAGAGAGACAGAGAGAGAGAGAGACAGAGAGAAGAGAGACAGAGAGAGAGAGAGAGAGAGAGAGAGAGAGAGAGAGACAGAGAGAGAGAGAGACAGAGAGAGAGAGAGAGAGAGAGAGAGAGAGAGAGAGAGAGAGAGAGGAGAGGAGAGAGAGAGACAAGAGAAACAGAGAGAGAGAGAGAGAGAGAGACAGAGAGAGGAGAGAGAGAGAGAGACAGAGAGACAGAGAGACAGAGAGACAGAGAGACAGAGAGACAGAGAGACAGAGAGACAGAGAGACAGAGAGAGAGAGAGAGAGACAGAGAGAGACAGAGAGAGAGAGAGACAGAGAGAGAGAGAGAGAGAGAGAGAGACAGAGAGACAGAGAGACAGAGACAGAGAGACAGAGAGAGAGAGAGAGAGAGAGAGAGAGAGAGAGAGAGAGAGAGAGAGAGACAGAGAGACAGAGAGACAGAGAGAGAGACAGAGAGAGAGAGACAGAGAGAGGGAGACAGAGAGACGGAAGAGAGAGAGAGAGAGGAGACAGAGAGAAGAGAGACAGAGAGAGAGAGAAGAGAGAGAGATGATGAGTGTGAATGAACCAAAACAAGAACAGAGGAGAATGAATGGAGTGTAACCCGGGAGGACCCCGGTCTGTTGTATGTCGATTGACAGCTGCTTCAGCCTACCGCGCGGATGAGTCCGGTGCCCGTCTCCATGGTGCTGAGGCGCGTGTCTCCGATCTTCACCGCCAGGATCTGGGCTCCGGGGGCGATGCCGTTCCGCTCGGGCTCATCTGGGAAGTGGCCTGCTGCTATGCTCGCCACGTGTGTCCCATGAGCCCCTGAACAGAGACAAGACCATCACGGCTGTAGACGCCAAGACTCAGGACAGATTCCTACACAATACAAGGGGGGGGGGGGATCTACGTGAACTCTGACCTCCGCTGGTGACGATGCAGAGAGTGTTTCCTTCGTCGTAGATGTTAACGGAGTAGTTGAGCATCTCAGCGTTTCCCAGAGTAGCAAACTCCTGCTTCTCTCTGTAGGAGGTCAAAACCGTGCAGCTGGAGAGATCTCCAGTCTCTGAGGTGTCTACCACAGCCCTGTAGAGGTTAGAGGTTAGAGGTTAGAGGTCAGGACCGTGCAGCTGGACAGATCTCCAGTCTCTGAGGTGTCTACCACAGGAAGGAAGGAGGGCCTGACGAACTGAGGAAGGCAGGCCTGACGAACTGAGGAAGGCGGGAAGGAGGGCCTGACGAACTGAGGAAGGCGGGAAGGAGGGCCTGACGAACTGAGGAAGGCGGGAAGGAGGGCCTGACGAACTGAGGAAGGAGGGAAGGAGGGCCTGACGAACTGAGGAAGGCGGGAAGGAGGGCCTGACGAACTGAGGAAGGCGGGAAGGAGGGCCTGACGAACTGAGGAAGGAGGGCCTGACGAACTGAGGAAGGCGGGCCTGACGAACTGAGGAAGGAGGGCCTGACGAACTGAGGAAGGAGGGCCTGACGAACTGAGGAAGGAGGGCCTGACGAACTGAGGAAGGCAGGAAGGAGGGCCTGACGAACTGAGGAAGGCAGGAAGGAGGGCCTGACGAACTGAGGAAGGAGGGCCTGACGAACTGAGGAAGGAGGGCCTGACGAACTGAGGAAGGAGGGCCTGACGAACTGAGGAAGGAGGGCCTGACGAACTGAGGAAGGAGGGCCTGACAAACTGAGGAAGGAGGGCCTGACAAACTGAGGAAGGAGGGCCTGACGAACTGAGGAAGGAGGGCCTGACGAACTGAGGAAGGAGGGCCTGACGAACTGAGGAAGGAGGGCCTGACGAACTGAGGAAGGAGGGCCTGACGAACTGAGGAAGGAGGGCCTGACGAACTGAGGAAGGAGGGCCTGACGAACTGAGGAAGGCAGGAAGGAGGGCCTGGACGAACTGAGGAAGGCAGGAAGGAGGGCCTGACGAACTGAGGAAGGCAGGAAGGAGGGCCTGACGAACTGAGGAAGGCAGGAAGGAGGGCCTGAAAAGGGATTTGACCCAGCAGACGGTGTTCCTCCTACCTCCAGGTGTCTCCGTCGTTCCACAGCAGACAGTCGTAGACCGGACCCGGGTCGTTGTACTTCTTCTCCAGAGACGCCAGGATCTCGGACTGACACAGCAGCTCCTCCTTCTGCAGCTTCTCAGCCTGAGAAAACAACGGACAGGCGTGAGGAAACTAAATGTTAAAACTCATTTACACACAGTTCATGTGCTCGGGGATGTGACAAATGTGTTAAACTGACGTTTTATTCGCACATTAACGAGAATTCACAATTCAGATAGAGTCCAGGGTAGGACCCAATGTCCCAAGGACCCAGGGCAGTTCAGTCTACCTACCAGATAGAGTCCAGGGTAGGACCCAATGTCCCAAGGACCCAGGGCAGTTCAGTCTACCTACCAGATAGAGTCCAGGGTAGGACCCAATGTCCCAAGGACCCAGGGCAGTTCAGTCTACCTACCAGATAGAGTCCAGGGTAGGACCCAATGTCCCAAGGACCCAGGGCAGTTCAGTCTACCTACCAGATAGAGTCCGGGTAGGACCCAATGTCCCAAGGACCCAGGGCAGTTCAGTCTACCTACCAGATAGAGTCCAGGGTAGGACCCAATGTCCCAAGGACCCAGGGCAGTTCAGTCTACCTACCAGATAGAGTCCAGGGTAGGACCCAATGTCCCAAGGACCCAGGGCAGTTCAGTCTACCTACCAGATAGAGTCCAGGGTAGGACCCAATGTCCCAAGGACCCAGGGCAGTTCAGTCTACCTACCAGATAGAGTCCAGGGTAGGACCCAATGTCCCAAGGACCCAGGGCAGTTCAGTCTACCTACCAGATAGAGTCCGGGTAGGACCCAATGTCCCAAGGACCCAGGGCAGTTCAGTCTACCTACCAGATAGAGTCCAGGGTAGGACCCAATGTCCCAAGGACCCAGGGCAGTTCAGTCTACCTACCAGATAGAGTCCGGGTAGGACCCAATGTCCCAAGGACCCAGGGCAGTTCAGTCTACCTACCAGATAGAGTCCAGGGTAGGACCCAATGTCCCAAGGACCCAGGGCAGTTCAGTCTACCTACCAGATAGAGTCCGGGGTAGGACCCAATGTCCCAAGGACCCAGGGCAGTTCAGTCTACCTACCAGATAGAGTCCAGGGTAGGACCCAATGTCCCAAGGCAGTTCAGTCTACCTACCAGATAGAGTCCAGGGTAGGACCCAATGTCCCAAGGACCCAGGGCAGTTCAGTCTACCTACCAGATAGAGTCCAGGGTAGGACCCAATGTCCCAAGGACCCAGGGCAGTTCAGTCTACCTACCAGACAGGGCAGTTCAGTCTACCTACCAGATAGAGTCCAGGGTAGGACCCAATGTCCCAAGGACCCAGGGCAGTTCAGTCTACCTACCAGATAGAGTCCAGGGTAGGACCCAATGTCCCAAGGACCCAGGGCAGTTCAGTCTACCTACCAGATAGAGTCCAGGGTAGGACCCAATGTCCCAAGGACCCAGGGCAGTTCAGTCTACCTACCAGACAGGGCAGTTCAGTCTACCTACCAGATAGAGTCCAGGGTAGGACCCAATGTCCCAAGGACCCAGGGCAGTTCAGTCTACCTACCAGACAGGGCAGTTCAGTCTACCTACCAGACAGGGCAGTTCAGTCTACCTACCAGATAGAGTCCAGGGTAGGACCCAATGTCCCAAGGACCCAGGGCAGTTCAGTCTACCTACCAGATAGAGTCCGGGGTAGGACCCAATGTCCCAAGGACCCAGGGCAGTTCAGTCTACCTACCAGATAGAGTCCAGGGTAGGACCCAATGTCCCAAGGACCCAGGGCAGTTCAGTCTACCTACCAGATAGAGTCCGGGGTAGGACCCAATGTCCCAAGGACCCAGGGCAGTTCAGTCTACCTACCAGATAGAGTCCGGGGTAGGACCCAATGTCCCAAGGACCCAGGGCAGTTCAGTCTACCTACCAGATAGAGTCCGGGGTAGGACCCAATGTCCCAAGGACCCAGGGCAGTTCAGTCTACCTACCAGATAGAGTCCGGGGTAGGACCCAATGTCCCAAGGACCCAGGGCAGTTCAGTCTACCTACCAGATAGAGTCCAGGGTAGGCCCCAATGTCCCAAGGACCCAGGGCAGTTCAGTCTACCTACCAGATAGAGTCCAGGGTAGGACCCAATGTCCCAAGGACCCAGGGCAGTTCAGTCTACCTACCAGATAGAGTCCAGGGTAGGACCCAATGTCCCAAGGACCCAGGGCAGTTCAGTCTACCTACCAGATAGAGTCCAGGGTAGGCCCCAATGTCCCAAGGACCCAGGGCAGTTCAGTCTACCTACCAGATAGAGTCCAGGGTAGGACCCAATGTCCCAAGGACCCAGGGCAGTTCAGTCTACCTACCAGATAGAGTCCAGGGTAGGACCCAATGTCCCAAGGACCCAGGGCAGTTCAGTCTACCTACCAGACGGGGCAGTTCAGTCTACCTACCAGACGGGGCAGTTCAGTCTATACCTCTAATGCTGTTTAAACATCTATATCTCTAATGCTGTTTAAACATCTATATCTCTAATATTGTTTAAACATCTATATCTCTAATGTTGTTTAAACATCTATATCTCTAATGTTGTTTAAACATCTATATCTCTAATGTTGTTTAAACATCTATATCTCTAATGTTGTTTAAACATCTATATCTCTAATGCTGTTTAAACATCTATATCTCTAATATTGTTTAAACATCTATATCTCTAATGTTGTTTAAACATCTATATCTCTAATGTTGTTTAAACATCTATATCTCTAATGTTGTTTAAACATCTATATCTCTAATGTTGTTTAAACATCTATATCTCTAATGTTGTTTAAACATCTATATCTCTAATGTTGTTTAAACATCTATATCTCTAATGTTGTTTAAACATCTATATCTCTAATGTTGTTTAAACATCTATATCTCTAATGTTGTTTAAACATCTATATCTCTAATGTTGTTTAAACATCTATATCTCTAATGTTGTTTAAACATCTATACCTCTAATGTTGTTTAAACATCTATATCTCTAATGTTGTTTACGCCCACACCACATTTACCCATGAGCAGAGAGACTAACTGACTGGGGAGAGGTCAAAGTGTTACCTGTGAGGGGGAGGGGAGAGGTCAAAGTGTTACCTGTGAGGGGGGTCAAAGTGTTACCTGTGAGGGGGGGGGGGTCAAAGTGTTACCTGTGAGGGTTAGGGGAGAGGTCAAAGTCTTACCTGTGAGGGGGAGGGGAGAGGTCAAAGTGTTACCTGTGAGGGGGAGGGGAGAGGTCAAAGTGTTACCTGTGAGGGTTAGGGGAGAGGTCAAAGTGTTACCTGTGAGGGTTAGGGGAGAGGTCAAAGTGTTACCTGTGAGGGGGGGAGAGGTCAAAGTGTTACCTGTGAGGGTTAGGGGAGAGGTCAAAGTGTTACCTGTGAGGGGGAGGGGAGAGGTCAAAGTGTTACCTGTGAGGGGGAGGGGAGAGGTCAAAGTGTTACCTGTGAGAGGGAGGGGAGAGGTCAAAGTGTTACCTGTGGGGGGAGAGGTCAAAGTGTTACCTGTGAGGGTTAGGGGAGAGGTCAAAGTGTTACCTGTGAGGGGAGGGAGAGGTCAAAGTGTTACCTGTGAGGGGGAGGGGGAGAGGTCAAAGTGTTACCTGTGAGGGGAGAGGTCAAAGTGTTACCTGTGAGGGTTAGGGGAGAGGTCAAAGTGTTACCTGTGAGGGTTAGGGGAGAGGTCAAAGTGTTACCTGTGAGGGTTAGGGGAGAGGTCAAAGTGTTACCTGTGAGGGTTAGGGGAGAGGTCAAAGTGTTACCTGTGAGGGTTAGGGAGAGGTCAAAGTGTTACCTGTGAGGGGGGGGAGAGGTCAAAGTGTTACCTGTGAGGGGGGAGGAGGGTCAAAGTGTTACCTGTGAGGGGGAGGGAGAGGTCAAAGTGTTACCTGTGAGGGTTAGGGGAGAGGTCAAAGTGTTACCTGTGAGGGGAGGAGAGGTCAAAGTGTTACCTGTGAGGGGGAGGGGGAGGGGAGAGGTCAAAGTGTTACCTGTGAGGGGAGAGGTCAAAGTGTTACCTGTGAGGGTTAGGGGAGAGGTCAAAGTGTTACCTGTGAGGGTTAGGGGAGAGGTCAAAGTGTTACCTGTGAGGGTTAGGGGAGAGGTCAAAGTGTTACCTGTGAGGGGGAGGGGAGAGGTCAAAGTGTTACCTGTGAGGGGGAGGGGAGAGGTCAAAGTGTTACCTGTGAGGGTTAGGGAGAGTTCAAAGTGTTACCTGTGAGGGGGAGGGGAGAGGTCAAAGTGTTACCTGTGAGGGGGAGGGAGAGGTCAAAGTGTTACCTGTGAGGGAGAGGGGAGAGGTCAAAGTGTTACCTGTGAGGGGGAGGGGAGAGGTCAAAGTGTTACCTGTGAGGGAGAGGGGAGAGGTCAAAGTGTTACCTGTGAGGGTTAGGGGAGAGGTCAAAGTGTTACCTGTGAGGGTTAGGGGAGAGGTCAAAGTGTTACCTGTGAGGGGGAGGGGGGAGAGGTCAAAGTGTTACCTGTGAGGGTTAGGGGAGAGGTCAAAGTGTTACCTGTGAGGGAGAGGGGTGAGCAAGGTCAAACTGTTCTGCCCGACGACTGGCTTCGGCCAGAGCTGCTCTGTGTGCTGGATCCCACATTTTCTCCTTTCGCTCTTTCTGTTGGTCAACACATCAACACAGACATCCCTCTGTCAACACAGACATCCCTCTGTCAACACAGACATCCCTCTGTCAACACAGACATCCCTCTGTCAACACAGACATCCCTCTGTCAACACATCAACATAGACATCCCTCTGTCAACACAGACACCCCTCTGTCAACACATCAACACAGACATCCTTCTGTCAACACATCAACACAGACATCCTTCTGTCAACACATCAACACAGACATCCCTCTGTCAACACAGACATCCCTCTGTCAACACAGACATCCCTCTGTCAACACAGACATCCTTCTGTCAACACAGACATCCTTCTGTCAACACATCAACACAGACATCCCTCTGTCAACACAGACATCCCTCTGTCAACACAGACATCCCTCTGTCAACACAGACATCCCTCTGTCAACACAGACATCCCTCTGTCAACACAGACATCCCTCTGTCAACACAGACATCCCTCTGTCAACACAGACATCCCTCTGTCAACACAGACATCCCTCTGTCAACACAGACATCCCTCTGTCAACACAGACATCCCTCTGTCAACACAGACATCCCTCTGTCAACACAGACATCCCTCTGTCAACACAGACATCCCTCTGTCAACACAGACATCCCTCTGTCAACACAGACATCCCTCTGTCAACACAGACATCCCTCTGTCAACACAGACATCCCTCTGTCAACACAGACATCCCTCTGTCAACTCAGACATCCCTCTGTCAACTCAGACATCCCTCTGTCAACACAGACATCCCTCTGTCAACACATCAACACAGACATCCCTCTGTCAACACATCAACACAGACATCCCTTTGTCAACACATCAACACAGACATCCTTCTGTCAACACAGACATCCCTCTGTCAACACATCAACACAGACATCCTTCTGTCAACACAGACATCCCTCTGTCAACACAGACATCCCTCTGTCAACACATCAACACAGACATCCCTCTGTCAACACATCAACACAGACTTCCCTCTGTCAACACAGACTTCCCTCTGTCAACACATCAACACAGACATCCTGTCAACACAGACATCCCTCTGTCAACACAGACATCCCTCTGTCAACACAGACATCCCTCTGTCAACACAGACATCCCTCTGTCAACACAGACATCCCTCTGTCAACACATCAACACAGACATCCTTCTGTCAACACATCAACACAGACATCCCTCTGTCAACACATCAACACAGACATCCTTCTGTCAACACAGACATCCCTCTGTCAACACAGACATCCCTCTGTCAACACATCAACACAGACATCCTTCTGTCAACACAGACATCCCTCTGTCAACACAGACATCCCTCTGTCAACACATCAACACAGACTTCCCTCTGTCAACACAGACTTCCCTCTGTCAACACATCAACACAGACATCCTGTCAACACAGACATCCCTCTGTCAACACAGACATCCCTCTGTCAACACAGACATCCCTCTGTCAACACAGACATCCCTCTGTCAACACATCAACACAGACATCCTTCTGTCAACACATCAACACAGACATCCTTCTGTCAACGTGTTTGTTGGTCAATATAAGCATACACTATTTATACACAAAAGTATGTGGACACCCCTTCAAATGAGTGGATTCAGCTATTTCTGTTGCTGACAGGTGTATAGAATTGAGCACGTAGCCATGCAATCTCCATAGACAAACATTGGCAGTAGAATGACCTTACTGAAGAGCTCAGTGACTTTCAACGTGGCACCTTCATAGGATGCCACCTTTCCAACAAGTCAGTTTGTCACATTTCTGCCCTGCTGAGAGCTGACCCCCGGGTCAACTGTAAGTGCTGTTATTGTGAAGGGGAAACATCTAGGAGCAACAACGGCTCAAGACGTGAAGTGGTAGGCCACAGAAGCTCACAGAACGGGACCGCAGAGTGCTGAAGCACGTGAAAATCATCTGTCCTCTGTTGCAACACTCACTACTGAGTTCCAAACTGCCTCTGGAAGCAACGTCAGCACAAGAACTGTTCGTCGGGAGATTCATGAAATGGGTTTCCATGGCTGAGCAGCTGCACACAAGTCTAAGATCACCATGCGCGACGCCAAGCGTCGGCTGGAGGGGTGTAAAGCTCGCCACCATTGGACTCTGGAGCAGTGGAAATGTGTTCTCTGGAGGGATGAATCACGCTTCACCATCTGGCAGTCTGACGGACGAATCTGGGTTTGGTGGATGAGAAGGCTACGAGCCTGAATGCATAGTGCCAACTGTAAAGTTTGGTGGAGGAGAAATAATGGTTTTGGCCCCTTAGTTCCAGTGAATGGAAATCTGTTTCAGCATGACAATGCCCCCACGCACAAAGCGAGGTCCATACAGAAATGGTTTGTTGAAATCAGTGTGGAAGAACTTGACTGGCCTGCACAGAGCCCTGACCTCAACCCTATCAAACACCTTTGGGATGAATTGGAATGCCGACTACGAGCCAGGCCTAATCGCACAACATCAGTTCCGACCTCACTAATGCTCTTGTGGCTGAATGGAAGCAAGTTCCCCTGCAGCAATGTTCCAACATCTAGTGGAAAGCCTTCTCAGAGGAGTGGAGGCTGTTATAGCAGCAAAGGGGGGGTCCAACTCCATATTAATGACTTCCCAGAAGAGTGGAGGCTGTTATAGCAGCAATGTACCAACATCTAGTGGAAAGCCTTCCCAGAAGAGTGGAGGCTGCTATAGCAGCAATGTTCCAACATCTAGTGGAAAGCCTTCCCAGAAGAGTGGAGGCTGTTATAGCAGCAATGTTCCAACATCTAGTAGAAAGCCTTCCCAGAAGAGTGGAGGCTGTTATAGCAGCAATGTTACAACATCTAGTGGAAAGTCTTCCCAGAAGAGTGGAGGCTGTTATAGCAGCAACGTCCCAACATCTAGTGGAAAGCCTTCCCAGAAGAGTGGAGTGTCCACATACTTTTGTATATCAACGTGCAAATCCTCGTTACTTGGCCACACAAATCCACTCCATACCTGGATTCTCTCTCGGAGAGCTTTAGGGAACAACTCATATCCATGTTTGATCCCAATGTGGTACCTTCCTGATGGATTATACCAGGCATGAGGGATCTGAGGACAGAGAGAGACATGTGTGTTAATGTAACTACAGGCTAATAACTACAGGCTAACAGTCTGTACAGAGAGACATGTGTGTTAATGTAACTACAGGCTAATAACTACAGGCTAACAGTCTGTACAGAGAGACATGAGTTAATGTAACTACAGGCTAATAACTACAGGCTAACAACTACAGGCTAACAACTACAGGCTAACAGTCTGTACAGAGAGACATGTGTTAATGTAACTACAGGCTAATAACTACAGGCTAATAACTACAGGCTAATAACTACAGGCTAACAACTACAGGCTAACAACTACAGGCTAACAGTCTGTACAGAGAGACATGAGTTAATGTAACTACAGGCTAACAACTACAGGCTAACAGTCTGTACAGAGAGACATGTGTTAATGTAACTACAGGCTAATAACTACAGGCTAATAACTACAGGCTAATAACTACAGGCTAACAACTACAGGCTAACAACTACAGGCTAACAGTCTGTACAGAGAGACATGAGTTAATGTAACTACAGGCTAACAACTACAGGCTAACAGTCTGTACAGAGAGACATGTGTTAATGTAACTACAGGCTAATAATTACAGGCTAATAACTACAGGCTAATAACTACAGGCTAACAGTCTGTACAGAGAGACATGTGTTTATATAACTACAGGCTAATAACTACAGGCTAATAACTACAGGCTAATAACTACAGGCTAACAGTCTGTACAGAGAGACATGTGTTTATGTAACTACAGGCTAACAACTACAGGCTAACAGTCTGTACAGAGAGACATGTGTTTATATAACTACAGGCTAACAACTACAGGCTAACAGTCTGTACAGACAGACATGTGTTAATGTAACTACAGGCTAATAACTACAGGCTAACAACTACAGGCTAATAACTACAGGCTAACAGTCTGTACAGAGAGACATGAGTTAATGTAACTACAGGCTAATAACTACAGGCTAACAGTCTGTACAGAGAGACATGTGTTAATGTAACTACAGGCTAATAACTACAGGCTAACAACTACAGGCTAACAGTCTGTACAGAGAGACATGTGTTAATGTAACTACAGGCTAATAACTACAGGCTAATAACTACAGGCTAATAACTACAGGCTAATAACTACAGGCTAATAACTACAGGCTAACAGTCTGTACAGAGAGACATGTGTTAATGTAACTACAGGCTAACAGTCTGTACAGAGAGACATGTGTTTATATAACTACAGGCTAACAACTACAGGCTAACAGTCTGTACAGAGAGACATGAGTTAATGTAACTACAGGCTAACAGTCTGTACAGAGAGACATGTGTTAATGTAACTACAGGCTAATAACTACAGGCTAATAACTACAGGCTAATAACTACAGGCTAACAGTCTGTACAGAGAGACATGTGTTTATATAACTACAGGCTAATAACTACAGGCTAATAACTACAGGCTAATAACTACAGGCTAATAACTACAGGCTAACAGTCTGTACAGAGAGACATGTGTTTATGTAACTACAGGCTAACAACTACAGGCTAACAGTCTGTACAGAGAGACATGTGTTTATATAACTACAGGCTAACAACTACAGGCTAACAGTCTGTACAGAGAGACATGTGTTTATATAACTACAGGCTAATAACTACAGGCTAACAGTCTGTACAGGGAGACATGAGTTAATGTAACTACAGGCTAACAACTACAGGCTAACAGTCTGTACAGAGAGACATGTGTTAATGTAACTACAGGCTAATAACTACAGGCTAATAACTACAGGCTAATAACTACAGGCTAACAGTCTGTACAGAGAGACATGTGTTAATGTAACTACAGGCTAATAACTACAGGCTAACAGTCTGTACAGAGAGACATGTGTGTTAATGTAACTACAGGCTAACAGTCTGTACAGAGAGACATGTGTTAATGTAACTACAGGCTAATAACTACAGGCTAACAGTCTGTACAGAGAGACATGTGTGTTAATGTAACTACAGGCTAATAACTACAGGCTAACAGTCTGTACAGAGAGACATGTGTGTTAATGTAACTACAGGCTAATAACTACAGGCTAACAGTCTGTACAGAGAGACATGTGTGTTAATGTAACTACAGGCTAATAACTACAGGCTAACAGTCTGTACAGAGAGACATGAGTTAATGTAACTACAGGCTAATAACTACAGGCTAACAACTACAGGCTAACAGTCTGTACAGAGAGACATGTGTTAATGTAACTACAGGCTAATAACTACAGGCTAACAGTCTGTACAGAGACATGTGTTTATATAACTACAGGCTAATAACTACAGGCTAACAGTCTGTACAGGGAGACATGTGTTTATATAACTACAGGCTAATAACTACAGGCTAACAACTACAGGCTAACAGTCTGTACAGGGAGACATGTGTTTATATAACTACAGGCTAACAACTACAGGCTAACAGTCTGTACAGGGAGACATGTGTTTATATAACTACAGGCTAATAACTACAGGCTAACAGTCTGTACAGAGAGACATGAGTTAATGTAACTACAGGCTAATAACTACAGGCTAACAGTCTGTACAGAGAGACATGTGTTAATGTAACTACAGGCTAACAGTCTGTACAGAGAGACATGTGTTTATATAACTACAGGCTAATAACTACAGGCTAACAGACAGACGTCATTTCCGGTCACAACTTGCAGGCTTGTTTTCAAATTGCTGTGCGTTTTGTTGCCAACCTATTTTGCTACCTGACAACTTTACGGGTTTCACTTTTTAATTACCGTTCATATATTTATTTTTTCCTCGACTTTTTCACTCCGGACGCTTTATCTGGACACGATTCGTCAGGACCTCCAACAGCCGAAGCTAAGTAGTAACATTAACATGATGCCTTCTAATTGCAGCCGCTGTGCTCGCCTTACGGCGAGGATAGCTGTACTGCAAGCCCAGCTTCAGACGCAATCGTTAGGCAAGGGTAATTTCAGTGTAGGAAAGGATGAAACAGCGTCTGTGCCACCAGTAAGTACAGATAGTAGTATAAATCCCCTGGCACAGTCCCCGCAGCCGGACAACTTTCTCACGGTTTCTGGTAGGAAATGCTGTAGGAACGCTCAACCGGTGTCGCTCATTCAGCAGACAGAAACTTTCAACCGGTTCTCCCCATTAAGCAGCGGGTCGGTGTCAGAGGCCGAGTCTTCTCTGGTCTCTACTCCTCCCGTTACGGGGTCTGAGACGCCGAAGCTTCCCACCATTAGCTCTGACAAATTGAAAACTCTAGTCATTGGCGACTCCATTACCCGCAGTATTAGACTTAAAGCGAATCATCCAGCGATCATACACTGTTTACCCGGGGGCAGGGCTACCGACGTTAAGGCTAATCTGAAGATGGTGCTGGCTAAAGCTACTCAATCACTTTTTATAGCTACTGTTTACAGGCCTCCTGGGCCATATACAGCGTTTCTCACTGAGTTCCCTGAATTCCTATCAGACCTTGTAGTCATTGCAGATAATATTCTAATCTTTGGTGACTTTAATATTCACATGGAAAAGTCCACAGACCCACTCCAAAAGGCTTTTGGAGCCATCATCGACTCAGTGGGTTTTGTCCAACATGTCTCTGGACCCACTCACTCTCACAGTCATACGCTGGACCTAGTTTTGTCCCATGGAATAAATGTTGTGGATCTTAATGTTTTTCCTCATAATCCTGGACTATCAGACCACCATTTTATTACGTTTGCAATTGCAACAAATAATCTGCTCAGACCCCAACCAAGGAACATCAAAAGTCGTGCTATAAATTCACAGACAACACAAAGATTCCTTGATGCCCTTCCAGACTCCCTCTGCCTACCCAAGGACGCCAGAGGACAAAAATCCGTTAACCACCTAACTGAGGATCTCAATTTAACCTTGCGCAATACCCTAGATGCAGTTGCACCCCTAAAAACTAAAAAATGTCTCATAAGAAACTAGCTCCATGGTACACAGAAAATACCCGAGCTCTGAAGCAAGCTTCCAGAAAATTGGAACGGAAATGGCGCCACACCAAACTGGAAGTCTTCCGACTAGCTTGGAAGGATGGTACCGTGCAGTACCGAAGAGCCCTTACTGCTGCTCGATCGTCCTATTTTTCTAACTTAATTGAGGAAAATAAGAACAATCCGAAATTCCTTTTTGATACTGTGGCAAAGCTAACTAAAAGCAGCATTCCCCAAGAGAGGATGACTTGCACTTTAGCAGTGATAAATTCATGAACTTCTTTGAGGAAAAGATTATGATTATTAGAAAGCAAATTACGGACTCCTCTTTAAACCTGCGTATTCCTCCAAACCTCAGTTGTCCTGAGTCTGCACAACTCTGCCAGGACCTAGGATCAAGAGAGACGCTCAAGTGTTTTAGTACTATATCTCTTGACACAATGATGAAAATAATCATGGCCTCTAAACCTTCAAGCTGTATACTGGACCCTATTCCAACTAAACTACTGAAAGAGCTGCTTCCTGTGCTTGGCCCTCCTATGTTGAACATAATAAACGGCTCTCTATCCACTGGATGTGTACCAAACTCACTAAAAGTGGCAGTAATAAAGCCTCTCTTGAAAAAGCCAAACCTTGACCCAGAAAATATAAAAAACTATCGGCCTATATCAAATCTTCCATTCCTCTCAAAGATTTTAGAGAAGGCTGTTGCGCAGCAACTCACTGCCTTCCTGAAGACAAACAATGTATACGAAATGCTTCAGTCTGGTTTTAGACCCCATCATAGCACTGAGACGGCACTTGTGAAGGTGGTAAATGACATTTTGATGGCATCGGACCGAGGCTCTGCATCTGTCCTCGTGCTCCTAGACCTTAGTGCTGCTTTTGATACCATCGATCACCACATTCTTTTGGAGAGATTGGAAACCCAAATTGGTCTACACGGACATGTTCTGGCCTGGTTTAGGTCTTATCTGTCGGAAAGATATCAGTTTGTCTCTGTGAATGGTTTGTCCTCTGACAAATCAACTGTACATTTCGGTGTTCCTCAAGGTTCTGTTTTAGGACCACTATTGTTTTCACTATATATTTTACCTCTTGGGGATGTTATTCGAAAACATAATGTAAACTTTCACTGCTATGCGGATGACACACAGCTGTACATTTCAATGAAACACGGTGAAGCACCAAAATTGCCCTCGCTAGAAGCATGTGTTTCAGACATAAGGAAGTGGATGGCTGCAAACTTTCTACTATTAAACTCGGACAAAACAGAGATGCTTGTTCTAGGTCCCAAGAAACAAAGAGATCTTCTGTTGAATCTGACAATTAATCTTAATGGTTGTACAGTCGTCTCAAATAAAACTGTGAAGGACCTCGGCGTTACTCTGGACCCTGATCTCTCTTTTGAAGAACATATCAAGACCATTTCGAGGACAGCTTTTTCCATCTACGTAACATTGCAAAAATCAGAAACTTTCTGTCCAAAAATGATGCAGAAAAATTAATCCATGCTTTTGTCACTTCTAGGTTAGACTACTGCAATGCTCTATTTTCCGGCTACCCGGATAAAGCACTAAATAAACTTCAGTTAGTGCTAAATACGGCTGCTAGAATCCTGACTAGAACCAAAAAATTTGATCATATTACTCCAGTGCTAGCCTCTCTACACTGGCTTCCTGTCAAAGCAAGGGCTGATTTCAAGGTTTTACTGCTAACCTACAAAGCATTACATGGGCTTGCTCCTACCTACCTCTCTGATTTGGTCCTGCCGTACATACCTATACGTACGCTACGGTCACAAGACGCAGGCCTCCTAATTGTCCCTAGAATTTCTAAGCAAACAGCTGGAGGCAGGGCTTTCTCCTATAGAGCTCCATTTTTATGGAACGGTCTGCCTACCCATGTCAGAGACGCAAACTCGGTCTCAACCTTTAAGTCTTTACTGAAGACTCATCTCTTCAGTGGGTCATATGATTGAGTGTAGTCTGGCCCAGGAGTGGGAAGGTGAACGGAAAGGCTCTGGAGCAACGAACCGCCCTTGCTGTCTCTGCCTGGCCGGTTCCCCTTTTTCCACTGGGATTCTCTGCCTCTAACCCTGTTACGGGGCTGAGTCACTGGCTTGCTGGGGCTCTCTCGTGCCGTCCCTGGGGGGTGCGTCACCTGGGTGGGTTGATTCACTGTTGTGGTCGGCCTGTCTGGGTTTCCCCCTTTGGGTTGTACCGTGTCGGAGATCTTTGTGGGCTATACTCGGCCTTGTCTCAGGATGGTAAGTTGGTGGTTGTAGATTTCCCTCTAGTGGTGTGGGGGCTGTGCTTTGGCAAGTGGGTGGGGTTATATCCTTCCTGTTTGGCCCTGTCCGGGGTGTCCTCGGATGGGGCCACAGTGTCTCCTGACCCCTCCTGTCTCAGCCTCCAGTATTTATGCTGCAGTAGTTTATGTGTCGGGGGGCTAGGGTCAGTTTGTTTATCTGGAGTACTTCTCCTGTCCTATTCGGTGTCCTGTGTAAATCTAAGTGTGCGTTCTCTAATTCTCTCCTTCTCTCCTTCTTTCTCTCTCTCGGAGGACCTGAGCCCTAGAACCATGCCCCAGGACTACCTGACATGATGACTCCTTGCTGTCCCCAGTCCACCTGGCCATGCTGCTGCTCCAGTTTCAACTGGCCTGGGCCCTAGGACCATGTCCCAGGACTACCTGACATGAGGACTCCTTGCTGTCCCCAGTCCACCTGGCCATGCTCCTGCTCCAGTTTCAACTGTTCTGCCTTACTATTATTCAACCATGCTGGTCATTTATGAACATTTGAACATCTTGGCCACGTTCTGTTATAATCTCCACCCGGCACAGCCAGAAGAGGACTGGCCACCCCACATATGCTCTCTCTAATTCTCTCTTTCTTTCTCTCTCTCGGAGGACCTGAGCCCTAGGACCGTGCCCCAGGACTACCTGACATGATGGCTCCTTGCTGTCCCCAGTCCACCTGACTGTGCTGCTGCTCCAGTTTCAACTGTTCTGCCTTATTATTATTTGACCATGCTGGTCATTTATGAACATTTGAACATCTTGGTCATTTTCTGTTATAATCTCTACCCGGCACAGCCAGAAGAGGACTGGCCACCCCACATAGCCCGGTTCCTCTCTAGGTTTCTTCCTAGGTTTTGGCCTTTCTAGGGAGTTTTTCCTAGCCACCGTGCTTTTACACCTGCATTGTTTGCTGTTTGGGGTTTTAGGCTGGGTTTCTGTACAGCACTTTGAGATATCAGCTGATGTACGAAGGGCTATATAAATAAATTTGATTTGATTTGATTTGATTTGTACAGGGAGACATGAGTTAATGTAACTACAGGCTAACAACTACAGGCTAACAGTCTGTACAGAGAGACATGTGTTAATGTAACTACAGGCTAACAGTCTGTACGGAGACAGTGTGACCAGGAAGTGGCAGCGTGGCGAGGGTAGCGTACCTTGAGCATCCTCCCGGACAGCCCGGTCACCTCTCCGTCTTTAGGCTCCACCACCGTCGCCATGGTGACATCTCCACTGCCTGTCGTATCGATGATGTCAACGATCTTCGGCTTGCCCTCCGTCGTGGTCTGAGGGAGAGAGGACCCAGATGTTGAAGAGGGTCAAATACACACACACACACACTATCTGACCCCGACACACACACACACACACTATCTGACCGAAAAACACACACACCCTCTCTGACCCCGACACACACACACTATCTGACCGAAAAACACACACACCCTCTCTGACCCCGACACACACACACTATCTGACCGAAAAACACACACACCCTCTCTGACCCCGACACACACACACTATATGACCGAAAAACACACACACCCTCTCTGACCCCGACATACACACACTATCTGACCGAAAAACACACACACCCTCTCTGACCCCGACACACACACAAATTATGTTTCCACAATGAGTACACCTTGACATACTGGTGACACAGTGCAACTAATCCTGACTGGTCAACAGCTTCAATCTCCAGACCATCAGACTGGTCAACAGCTTCTATTTCCAGACTGATAAACAGCTTCTATTTCCAGACTGATAAACAGCTTCTATTTCCAGACTGATAAACAGCTTCTATTTCCAGAATGATAAACAGCTTCTATCTCCAGACCCATCAGACTGGTAAACAGCTTCTATCTCCAGACCCATCAGACTGATAAACAGCTTCTATCTCCAGACCATCAGACTGATAAACAGCTTCTATCTCCAGACCATCAGACTGGTCAACAGCTTCTATCTCCAGACCCATCAGACTGGTCAACAGCTTCTATCTCCAGACCATCAGACTGATAAACAGCTTCTATCTCCAGACCATCAGACTGGTAAACAGCTTCTATCTCCAGACCCATCAGACTGGGCAACAGCTTCTATCTCCAGACCCATCAGACTGGTCAACAGCTTCTATCTCCAGACCCATCAGACTGATAAACAGCTTCTATCTCCAGACCATCAGAATGATAAACAGCTTCTATCTCCAGACCATCAGACTGGTCAACAGCTTCTATCTCCAGACCCATCAGACTGATTTTATTTTTTATTTTTATTTCACCTTTATTTAACCAGGTAGGCTAGTTGAGAACAAGTTCTCATTTGCAACTGCGACCTGGCCAAGATAAAAGCATAGCAGTGTGAACAGACAACACAGAGTTACACATGGAATAAACAATTAACAAGTCAATAACACAGTAGAAAAAAAATGGGCAGTCTATATACAATGTGTGCAAAAGGCATGAGGAGGTAGGCGAATAATACAGTTTTGCAGATTAACACTGGAGTGATAAATGATCAAGTCATGTACAGGTAGAGATATTGGTGTGCAAAAGAGCAGAAAAATAAATAAATAAAAACAGTATAAAAAAAGTATGGGAATGAGGTAGGTGAAAATGGGTGGGCTATTTTCCTATAGACTATGTACAGCTGCAGCGATCGGTTAGCTGCTCGGATAGCTGATGTTTGAAGTTGGTGAGGGAGATAAAAGTCTCCAACTTCAGCGATTTTGCAATTCGTTCCAGTCACAGGCAGCAGAGTACTGGAACGAAAGGCGGCCAAATGATGTGTTGGCTTTAGGGATGATCAGTGAGATACACCTGCTGGAGCGCGTGCTACGGATGGGTGTTGCCATCGTGACCAGTGAACTGAGATAAGGCGGAGCTTTACCTAGCATGGACTTGTAGATGACCTGGAGCCAGTGGGTCTGGCGACGAATATGTAGTGAGGGCCAGCCGACTAGAGCATACAAGTCGCAGTGGTGGGTGGTATAAGGTGCTTTAGTGACAAAACGGATGGCACTGTGATAGACTGCATCCAGTTTGCTGAGTAGAGTGTTGGAAGCCATTTTGTAGATGACATCGCTGAAGTCGAGGATCGGTAGGATAGTCAGTTTAACTAGGGTAAGCTTGGCAGCGTGAGTGAAGGAGGCTTTGTTGCGGAATAGAAAGCCGACTCTTGATTTGATTTTCGATTGGAGATGTTTGATGTGGGTCTGGAAGGAGAGTTTGCAGTCTAGCCAGACACCTAGGTACTTATAGATGTCCACATATTCAAGGTCGGAACCATCCAGGGTGGTGATACTAGTCGGGCATGCGGGTGCAGGCAGCGATCGGTTGAAAAGCATGCATTTAGTTTTACTCGCATTTAAGAGCAGTTGGAGGCCACGGAAGGAGTGCTGTATGGCATTGAAGCTCGTTTGGAGGTTAGATAGCACAGTGTCCAATGACGGGCCGAAAGTATATAGAATGGTGTCGTCTGCGTAGAGGTGGATCAGGGAATCGCCCGCAGCAAGAGCAACATCATTGATATACACAGAGAAAAGAGTCGGCCCGAGAATTGAACCCTGTAGCACCCCCATAGAGACTGCCAGAGGACCGGACAGCATGCCCTCCGATTTGACACACTGAACTCTGTCTGCAAAGTAATTGGTGAACCAGGCAAGGCAGTCATCCGAAAACCGAGGCTGTAGAGTCTGCCGATAAGAATATGGTGATTGACAGAGTCGAAAGCCTTGGCGAGGTCGATGAAGACGGCTGCACAGTACTGTCTTTTATCGATGGCGGTTATGATATCGTTTAGTACCTTGAGTGTGGCTGAGGTGCACCCGTGACCGGCTCGGAAACCAGATTGCACAGCGGAGAAGGTACGGTGGGATTCGAGATGGTCAGTGACCTGTTTGTTGACTTGGCTTTCGAAGACCTTAGATAGGCAGGGCAGGATGGATATAGGTCTGTAACAGTTTGGGTCCAGGGTGTCTCCCCCTTTGAAGAGGGGGATGACTGCGGCAGCTTTCAATCCTTGGGGATCTCAGACGATATGAAAGAGAGGTTGAACAGGCTGGTAATAGGGGTTGCGACAATGGCGGCAGATAGTTTCAGAAATAGCGGGTCCAGATTGTCAAGCCCAGCTGATTTGTACGGGTCCAGGTTTTGCAGCTCTTTCAGAACATCTGCTATCTGGATTTGGGTAAAGGAGAACCTGGAGAGGCTTGGGTGAGGAGCTACGGGGGGGGCGGAGCTGTTGGCCGAGGTTGGAGTAGCCAGGCGGAAGGCATGGCCAGCCGTTGAGAAGTGTTTATTGAAGTTTTCGATAATCATGGATTTATCGGTGGAGACCGTGTTTCCTAGCCTCAGAGCAGTGGGCAGCTGGGAGGAGATGCTCTTGTTCTCCATGGACTTCACAGTGTCCCAGAACTTTTTGGAGTTGGAGCTACAGGATGCAAACTCCTGTAAACAGCTTCTATCTCCAGACCCATCAGACTGGTAAACAGCTTCTCTCTCCAGACTGGTAAACAGCTTCTATCTCCAGACTGATAAACAGCTTCTATCTCCAGACTGATAAACAGCTTCTATCTCCAGACCCATCAGACTGGTAAACAGCATCTATCTCCAGACCCATCAGACTGTTTGGCCCTGTCCGGGGGTGTCCTCGGATGGGGCCACAGTGTCTCCTGACCCCTCCTGTCTCAGCCTCCAGTATTTATGCTGCAGTAGTTTATGTGTCGGGGGGCTAGGGTCAGTTTGTTATATCTGGAGTACTTCTCCTGTCCTATTCGGTGTCCTGTGTGAATCTAAGTGTGCGTTCTCTAATTTTCTCCTTTCTTTCTCTCTCTCGGAGGACCTGAGCCCTAGGACCATGCCCCAGGACTACCTGACATGATGACTCCTTGCTGTCCCCAGTCCACCTGGCCATGCTGCTGTTCCAGTTTCAACTGTTCTGCCTTATTATTATTTGACCATGCTGGTCATTTATGAACATTTGAACATCTTGGCCATGTTCTGTTATAATCTCCACCCGGCACAGCCAGAAGAGGACTGGCCACCCCACATAGCCTGGTTCCTCTAGGTTTCTTCCTAGGTTTTGGCCTTTCTGGAGAGTTTTTCCTAGCCACTGTGCTTCTACACCTGCATTGCTTGCTGTTTGGGGCTTTAGGCTGGGTTTCTGTACAGCACTTTGAGAAATCAGCTGATGTACGAAGGGCTATATAAATAAATTTGATTTGATTTGATAAACAGCTTCTATCTCCAGACCCATCAGACTGATAAACAGCTTCTATCTCCAGACCATCAGACTGATAAACAGCTTCTATCTCCAGACCATCAGACTGATAAACAGCTTCTATCTCCAGACCATCAGACTGATAAACAGCTTCTATCTCCAGACCCATCAGACTGATAAACAGCTTCTATCTCCAGACCCATCAGACTGATAAACAGCTTCTATCTCCAGACCATCAGACTGATAAACAGCTTCTATCTCCAGACCATCAGACTGATAAACAGCTTCTATCTCCAGACCATTAGACTGATAAACAGCTTCTATCTCCAGACCATCAGACTGATAAACAGCTTCCATCTCCAGACCATCAGACTGATAAACAGCTTCTATCTCCAGACCATCAGACTGATAAACAGCTTCTATCTCCAGACCATCAGACTGATAAACAGCTTCTATCTCCAGACCATCAGACTGATAAACAGCTTCCATCTCCAGACCATCAGACTGGTCAACAGCTTCTATCTCCAGACTGATAAACAGCTTCTATCTCCAGACCGATAAACAGCTTCCATCTCCAGACCATCAGACTGATAAACAGCTTCTATCTCCAGACCATCAGACCGATAAACAGCTTCTATCTCCAGACCCATCAGACTGGTCAACAGCTTCTATCTCCAGACCATCAGACTGATAAACAGCTTCTATCTCCAGACCATCAGACTGGTCAACAGCTTCTATCTCCAGGACCATCAGACTGATAAACAGCTTCTATCTCCAGACCATCAGACCGATAAACAGCTTCTATCTCCAGACTGATAAACAGCTTCTATCTCCAGACCGATAAACAGCTTCTATCTCCAGACCATCAGACTGATAAACAGCTTCTATCTCCAGACCATCAGACTGATAAACAGCTTCTATCTCCAGGGCCACCAGACTGATAAACAGCTTTGTTGTTGGTGGAATTGTTAGATTACTTGTTAGATATTACTGCATTGTCAGAACTAGAAACACAAACACTTCGCTACACTCGCATTAACATCTGCTAACCACGTGTATGTGACCAATAACATCTGCTAACCATGTGACCATTAACATCTGCTAACCATGTGTATGTGACCATTAACATCTGCTAACCATGTGTATGTGACCAATAGGATCTGCTAACCACGTGTATGTGACCAATAGGATCTGCTAACCACGTGTATGTGACCAATAGGATCTGCTAACCATGTGTATGTGACCAATAGGATCTGCTAACCACGTGTATGTGACCAATAGGATCTGCTAACCACGTGTATGTGACCAATAGGATCTGCTAACCACGTGTATGTGACCAATAGGATCTGCTAACCACGTGTATGTGACCAATAGGATCTGCTAACCGCGTGTATGTGACCAATAGGATCTGCTAACCATGTGCATGTGACCAATAGAATCTGCTAACCATGTGTATGTGACCAATAGGATCTGCTAACCATGTGTATGTGACCAATAGGATCTGCTAACCATGTGTATGTGACCAATAGGATCTGCTAACCATGTGTATGTGACCAATAACATCTGCTAACCATGTGTATGTGACCAATAACATCTGCTAACCATGTGTATGTGACCAATAACATCTGCTAACCATGTGTATGTAACCAATATAATAGTGTCATATTCTATACCAACTGGACCAATATAATAGTGTCATATTCTATGCCAACTGGACCAATATAATAGTGTATGTAATATTCTATATCAACTGGACCAATATAATAGTGTCATATTCTATACCAACTGGACCAATATAATAGTGTCATATTCTATACCAACTGGACCAATATAATAGTGTCATATTCTATACCAACTGGACCAATATAATAGTGTCATATTCTATACCAACTGGACCAATATAATAGTGTCATATTCTATACCAACTGGACCAATATAATAGTGTCATATTCTATACCAACTGGACCAATATAATAGTGTCATATTCTATACCAACTGGACCAATATAATAGTGTCATATTCTATACCAACTGGACCAATATAATAGTGTCATATTCTATACCAACTGGACCAATATAATAGTGTCATATTCTATACCAACTGGACCAATATAATAGTGTTATATTCTATACCAACTGGACCAATATAATAGTGTTATATTCTATACCAACTGGACCAATATAATAGTGTCATATTCTATACCAACTGGACCAATATAATAGTGTCATATTCTATACCAACTGGACCAATATAATAGTGTCATATTCTATACCAACTGGACCAATATAATAGTGTAATATTCTATACCAACTGGACCAATATAATAGTGTCATATTCTATACCAACTGGACCAATATAATAGTGTAATATTCTATACCAACTGGACCAATATAATAGTGTAATATTCTATACCAACTGGACCAATATAATAGTGTAATATTCTATACCAACTGGACCAATATAATAGTGTCATATTCTATACCAACTGGACCAATATAATAGTGTAATATTCTATACCAACTGGACCAATATAATAGTGTAATATTCTATACCAACTGGACCAATATAATAGTGTCATATTCTATACCAACTGGACCAATATAATAGTGTAATATTCTATACCAACTGGACCAATATAATAGTGTAATATTCTATACCAACTGGACCTACTCATAGATATGTTCGAGTCAGAGAGAAACCTTTGGTCTTTAGCAGAGGGCTGAGTGGTGTGGTGTGGCTAGGACGGACGGACAGAGCAGACAGGACAGACAGACAGACCGACAGTAACTAGACAGGACAGACAAACAGACATACAGACAGGGCAGACAGACCGTAGCTAGACAGTAACTAGACAGGGCAGGCAGACAGGCAGACAGTAGCTAGACAGTAACTAGACAGGGCAGGCAGACAGGCAGACAGTAGCTAGACAGTAACTAGACAGGGCAGACAGACAGTAGCTAGACAGGGCAGACAGACAGGGCAGACAGGGCAGACAGACAGACAGACAGACAGACAGACAGACAGACAGACAGACAGACAGACAGACAGACAGACAGACAGACAGACAGACAGACAGACAGACAGACAGACAGACAGACAGACAGACAGACAGACAGACAGACAGACAGACAGACAGACAGACAGACAGACAGACAGACAGACAGACAGACAGACAGACAGACAGACAGACAGACAGACAGACAGACAGACAGACAGACAGACAGACAGACAGACAGACAGACAGACAGACAGACAGACAGACAGACAGACAGACAGACAGACAGACAGACAGACAGACAGACAGACAGACAGACAGTAACTAAACAGTAACTAGACAGGGCATACAGACAAACAGTAGCTCGACAGGGCAGACAGACAAACAGTAGCTAGACAGTAACTAGACAGGGCAGACAGACAAACAGTAGCTAGACAGTAACTAGACAGGGCAGAACGACAAACAGTAGCTAGACAGTCACTAGACAGGGCAGACAGGCAGACAGTAGCTAGACAGGGCAGGCAGGCAGACAGTAGCTAGACAGGGCAGACAGGCAGACAGTAGCTAGACAGTAACTAGACAGGGCAGACAGACAAACAGTAGCTAGACAGTCACTAGACATGGCAGACAAACAGACAGTAACTAGACAGTAACTAGACAGGGCAGACAGACAAACAGTAGCTAGACAGTCACTAGACAGGGCAGACAAACAGACAGTAACTAGACAGGGCAGACAGGCAGACAGTAGCTAGACAGGGAATACAGGACAGACAGACAGACAGACAGGACAGACATACAGGACAGACAGGACAGACAGACAGGACAGGGCCTCTACAGTTGAGTGACGGCTCTCAACAGATGTCTGATCCTGTTTCCATCAGCGTCGCCCAGTTCCACCACTAAGTCACAGCAACTCACTAGCTAGTCACAGAAACATTTCAAATAAAACATGTCAGCAACAATAATAATCATAATATGCTATGGTGGGGAAATATTAGCACTAGTCCTGCCAAAACCAATGGTCTGTCGGTATTTTATGGTGTAGCTAACGAGGACATTATGTTCTGATGGTTTGCTATATGATTTTAGCTTGTTAAGTTAAATTAGCCATCTACGCTAAACTGAGCTAATTTACCGACAGACCCAGGGGACTGTCATGTTACAACAACAACACCAAGGCGTTAGCTGTTTTCTCGTTAAAATGTCAATTAGATGAACAGTAGTTTCTAACTAGTTTTACTAGATTGGAGTGACAAGGTAGCACCGGTTTTTAAAAAACAAAACAAAAAATCACTAAGCTAGAGTCGTGAATTTTGAATGAGGCCTAGTAGTCTGTAAAAGCACCGGGGTAAATTTACCTGCATGCCCGGGGCCCCTGGGTCCACGCCAGTGTCGAGGATTGCCATGACAACACCCCGTCCATCGTACTCCGGGAACCTCGTGAGATAAGACGCGGCGCCGGTCTCTTTTTTAGGGAGCAGCCCGTGGAAAGGGAACGGCTCGTCGATACAATGAGCTGCCATGATCGGACAGAGTAACAAGAGCAGAGAAATAGGTTGAAGACCGACCACCAAAGACGAGTGAGTACAGTATAGTTTAGAGGAGGGGGAAACGTGGCTGATAAAAACAGTGAAGAGAGACCCGGAAGGACTTCTTTATTTTAAAGGGACAGTACACTATTTAGAACAATCAAATGAGCCACAGGAGTCATCCTCATAAAAAAGGTGTCTAATGACACGTAAATTAAGTCAATAGCAACGAAAGAAGTCCTTCTGTAGCTATTTCATACACTGCCTATGCTAATGGTTTAAAAACAGAAGTGGTATAAGCGTATTTGTCTTTGTTGAATGTTTAAACATGGACTATTAAATAGTTAGGAAACAATGTTCTGGTCAGTGTTTCCATGGGACCCTAATTAGTGGGGCACAGGTAAAAAAAAATAAGTGTTTAAAACCAAATAATGATGGATAAATTAAAATGATCAGTACCCAATCTGCTTAATGGGGTGGCGCTTCCATAGAAGGGGCGGCAGCGTAGCCTAGTGGTTAGAGCGTTGGACTAGTAACTGGAAGTAACCGAAAGGTTGCAAGGTTTCAAACCCCCGAGCTGACAAGGTACAAATCTGTCGTTCTGCTCCTGAACAAGGCAGTTAACCCACTGTTCCAAGGCTGTCATTGAAAATAAGAACTTGTTCTTAACTGACTTGCCTCGTTAAATAAAGGTAATATAAATAGACACCAAAGCATTAGATTAGCAGCTGAGTCTGGTCTGCTTGTTTCATTGACAGTATAGGAACCCCCCCCCAATGAGGGGGAGTCGGATGCTTTGCTACCTCTTCTGTCTCTGATAAAATCCCGTAAAGGCTCTGCATTGGTCACTCCACCATCTGAAGTGACAGTACAGCATTTATTGCGAAACAGCCTCCGCAGACATCAGGGTTTTCATGCTTCTTGTGCTTAGCGGGGGAGCGGAGCTATTCTGGAGGAAGTTGTCAAGGAAGTGAATGTATGTTTATACAGGACCTCCTGGCCCCACCTACCTTCAACCAATCATGTCAACGCGGAGCTACGGTGCATTCGGAACGTATTCAGACCCCTTAAAGTTTTTCCACATTTTGTTACGTTTCAACCTTATTCTAAAATATATTTTTTTTAAGAAATAAAAAATGAAATATCACATTTAAATAAGTATTCAGACCCTTTACTCAGTACTTTGTTGAAGCACCTCTGCCAGCGATTACAGCCTCGAGTCTTCTTGGGTATGATGCTACAAGCTTGGCACACCTGTATTTGGGGAGTTTCTCCCATTCTTCTCTGCAGATCCTCTCAAGCTCTGTCAGGTTGGATGGGGAGCGTCGCTGCACAGATATTTTCAGGTCTCTCCAGAGATGTTAGATCGGGTTCAAGTCTGGGCTCTGGCTGGGCCGTTCAAGGACATTCAGAGAGTTGTCCCGAAGCCACTCCTGCATTGTTTTTGCTGTGTGCTTAGGGTCGTTGTCCTGTTGGAAGGTGAACCTTCTCCCCAGTCTGAGGTCCTGAGCGCTCTGGAGCAGGTTTTCATCAAGGATCTCTCTGTACTTTACTCCGTTCATCTTCCCCTCAATCCTGACTAGTCTCCCAGTCCCTGAAAAACATCCCCACAGCATGATGCTGCCACCACCATGCTTCACCGTAGGGATGGTGCCAGGTTTCCTCCAGATGTGACGCTTGGCATTCAGGCCAAAGAGTTCAATCTTGGTTTCATCAGACCAGATAATCTTGTTTCTCATGGTCTGATTCCTTTAGGTGCCTTTTGGCAAACTCCAAGCGGGCTGTCATGTGCCTTTTACTGAGGAGTGGCTTCCGTCTGGCCACTCTACCTGAAAGGCCTGATTGGTGGAGTGCTGCAGGGATGGTTGTCCTTCTGGAAGGTTCTCCCATCTCCACAGAGGAACTCTGGAGCTCTGTCGGAGTGAACATCGGGTTCTTGTTCACCTCCCTGACCAAGGCCCTTCTCCCCCTATTGATCAGTTTGGCCGGGTGGGTGGCCAATTCTAGGAAGAGTCTTGGTGGTTCCAAACTTTTTCCATTTAAGAATGGTCAAACTGTCTGGGGGTGTGGTCAAACTGCCTGGGGGTGTGGTCAAACTGTCTGGGGGTGTGGTCAAACTGTCTGGGGGTGTGGTCAAACTGCCTGGGGGTGTGGTCAAAGCTGTTCTCAAGCTATGTTTGCGGTTGTTTACTACAATGTGAGAATATTTATTGATTAGAAAGTTGGGCCACTGCCGTAATGTCTTTTTCTGTTGCCAGTTTATTCTGTGTTTGGAGACGTGATGATGGGGTCCTGTGGTGTGATTGGATGTTTAGTTGTAGTAAGTAGGTGTGATTGGATGTTTAGTTGTAGTTAGTAGGTGTGATTGGATGTTTAGTTGTAGTTAGTAGGTGTGATTGGATGTTTAGTTGTAGTTAGTAGGTGTGATTGGATGTTTAGTTGTAGTTAGTAGGTGTGATTGGATGTTTAGTTGTAGTAAGTAGGTGTGATTGGATGTTTAGTTGTAGTAAGTAGGTGTGATTGGATGTTTAGTTGTAGTTAGTAGGTGTGATTGGATGTTTAGTTGTAGTAAGTAGGTGTGATTGGATGTTTAGTTGTAGTAAGTAGGTGTGATTGGATGTTTAGTTGTAGTAAGTAGGTGTGATTGGATGTTTAGTTGTAGTTAGTAGGTGTGATTGGATGTTTAGTTGTAGTAAGTAGGTGTGATTGGATGTTTAGTTGTAGTAAGTAGGTGTGATTGGATGTTTAGTTGTAGTAAGTAGGTGTGATTGGATGTTTAGTTGTAGTTAGTAGGTGTGATTGGATGTTTAGTTGTAGTAAGTAGGTGTGATTGGATGTTTAGTTGTAGTAAGTAGGTGTGATTGGATGTTTAGTTGTAGTAAGTAGGTGTGATTGGATGTTTAGTTGTAGTAAGTAGGTGTGATTGGATGTTTAGTTGTAGTAAGTAGGTGTGATTGGATGTTTAGTTGTAGTTAGTAGGTGTGATTGGATGTTTAGTTGTAGTAAGTAGGTGTGATTGGATGTTTAGTTGTAGTAAGTAGGTGTGATTGGATGTTTAGTTGTAGTAAGTAGGTGTGATTGGATGTTTAGTTGTAGTTAGTAGGTGTGATTGGATGTTTAGTTGTAGTAAGTAGGTGTGATTGGATGTTTAGTTGTTGTAAGTAGGTGTGATTGGATGTTTAGTTGTAGTAAGTAGGTGTGATTGGATGTTTAGTTGCAGTAAGTAGGTGTGATTGGATGTTTAGTTGCAGTAAGTAGGTGTGATTGGATGTTTAGTTGCAGTAAGTAGGTGTGATTGGATGTTTAGTTGTAGTTAGTAGGTGTGATTGGATGTTTAGTTGTAGTTAGTAGGTGTGATTGGATGTTTAGTTGTAGTAAGTAGGTGTGATTGGATGTTTAGTTGCAGTAAGTAGGTGTGATTGGATGTTTAGTTGTAGTAAGTAGGTGTGATTGGATGTTTAGTTGTAGTAAGTAGGTGTGATTGGATGTTTAGTTGTAGTAAGTAGGTGTGATTGGATGTTTAGTTGTAGTAAGTAGGTGTGATTGGATGTTTAGTTGTAGTAAGTAGGTGTGATTGGATGTTTAGTTGTAGTAAGTAGGTGTGATTGGATGTTTAGTTGTAGTAAGTAGGTGTGATTGGATGTTTAGTTGTAGTTAGTAGGTGTGATTGGATGTTTAGTTGTAGTTAGTAGGTGTGATTGGATGTTTAGTTGTAGTAAGTAGGTGTGATTGGATGTTTAGTTGCAGTAAGTAGGTGTGATTGGATGTTTAGTTGTAGTAAGTAGGTGTGATTGGATGTTTAGTTGTAGTAAGTAGGTGTGATTGGATGTTTAGTTGCAGTAAGTAGGTGTGATTGGATGTTTAGTTGTAGTAAGTAGGTGTGATTGGATGTTTAGTTGTAGTTAGTAGGTGTGATTGGATGTTAAGTTGCAGTAAGTAGGTGTGATTGGATGTTTAGTTGTAGTAAGTAGGTGTGATTGGATGTTTAGTTGTAGTTAGTAGGTGTGATTGGATGTTTAGTTGTAGTTAGTAGGTGTGATTGGATGTTTAGTTGTAGTAAGTAGGTGTGATTGGATGTTTAGTTGTAGTAAGTAGGTGTGATTGGATGTTTAGTTGTAGTAAGTAGGTGTGATTGGATGTTTAGTTGTAGTAAGTAGGTGTGATTGGATGTTTAGTTGTAGTAAGTAGGTGTGATTGGATGTTTAGTTGTAGTAAGTAGGTGTGATTGGATGTTTAGTTGTAGTAAGTAGGTGTGATTGGATGTTTAGTTGTAGTAAGTAGGTGTGATTGGATGTTTAGTTGTAGTTAGTAGGTGTGATTGGATGTTTAGTTGTAGTAAGTAGGTGTGATTGGATGTTTAGTTGTAGTAAGTAGGTGTGATTGGATGTTTAGTTGTAGTAAGTAGGTGTGATTGGATGTTAAGTTGAAGTAAAGGACAGGAAACTGCCTGTAAGGGGTTTGAACCACAGACCCTGTGACTGTGGGGAAAGAACCCCACCTGTGCCATAGAGACTCAAACCCCTTGTAACTGGATGTCATAAGGTGAATGCACCAATTTGTAAGTCGCTCTGGATAAGAGCGTCTGCTAAATGACTTAAATGTAAAATGTAAATGTAACAAGCATGCTGTCCACAGGGACGACAGGGACATGTGAAGTTGGGAAGTCAACAGCAACTTACCTGACTGACACTAGGTGGCGATATGGGACCGTTAGTTCAGACAGCCAGGGCATGGCTGGCAGAGATGGTCTGTAATGTTAAACAGGCTATAAATGACCTCTTTCCCTCTGAAGTCGTCTACTACCCAGAGGGGATATGAGGATACCAGCTCCGTGTAGACCGCCTACTGACAGGCTGTGTAGACCGCTGACTGACAGGCTGTGTAGACCGCTGACTGACAGGCTGTGTAGACCGCTGACTGACAGGCTGTGTAGACCGCTGACTGACAGGCTGTGTAGACCGCTGACTGACAGGCTGTGTAGACCGCTGACTGACAGGCTGTGTAGACCGCTGACTGACAGGCTGTGTAGACCGCTAACTGACAGGCTGTGTAGACCGTTAACTGACAGCTGGCAGCCTTGACTAACTCTGGTCTGTGTTGTCTCCACTTCATAAAGCCAGTAGGTTTCAGCCTGAAGGATTGGGGCATGGCTGGCAGCCTTGACTAACTCTGGTCTGTGTTGTCTCCTCATGTAATAATAGAAAGTACACATACAGATGGTAGGACGTGCTTCCCATTCTTTACACTGTTTGGGATTAAACCACAGCTGAAACCTTTGGCCATTGGATCCTGCAGCAAGGACAGTGTCTGTTATCTGTAGATTTATCAAGGGGGTTCCCTCGTCTCCTCTCCTTCCTCCCAACTGATTCAAAATAATGAAAAGGAAATGACGAAGGAAAGGAGATGAGGAGGGGAACATTTACAAAAGGGTTTTGAGGCTGTCCTCAAAGGAGAACCCTTTTTTGGTTCCGGATAGAACTATTTTGGGTTCCATGTAGAACCGTTTTTGGAAAGGGTTCTAAATGGAACCCAAAAGGGTTCTACCTGGAACCAAAAGGTTTTTTTAGAACCCTTTTTGGTTCTAAATTGCACCTTTTTTTCTGAGTGTAGATATTCACCATCTGTCCAACTCGTCTATACCTAAACAACATGGCCAAAAGTATGTGGACACCCCATCAAATGAATGGATTTTGCTATTTCAACCACACCCGTTGCTGATAGGTGTACAAATTGCACACGGCCATGTAATCTCCATTGACAAACATTGATAGTAGAATGGCCCGTACTGAAGAGCTCAGTGACTTTCAATGTGGCACCGTAATAGGATGCCACCTTTACAACAAGTCAGTTTGTCAGATTTCTGCCCTGCTAAGAGCTTCCCCGGTCAACTGTAAGTGCTGTTATTGTGAAGTGGAAACATCTAGGAGCAACAACGGCTCAGCCGCGAAGTGGTAGGCCACACACGCTCACAGAACGGGATCGCCGAGTGCTGAAGCACGTAAAAATCATCTGTCCTCGGTTGCAACACTCACTACTGAGTTCCAAACTGCCTCTGGAAGCAACGTCAGCACAAGACGTGTTCGTCGGGAGATTCATGAAATGGGTTTCCATGGTCGAGCAGCCGCACACAAGCTTAAAGATCACCATGTGCAACGCCAAGCGTTGGGTGGAGTGGCGTAAAGATCGCCGCCATTGGACTCTGGAGCAGTGGAAATGTGTTCTCTGGAGTGATGAATCACGCTTCACCATCTGGCAGTCCGACTGACAAATATTGGTTTGGCGGATGCTTTACAGTTGTCAATATGCATTCGGACAGGTAGCGTTTTCCTGGCAGGAGGGACAGGTAGCGTTCTCCTGGCAGGAGGGACAGGTAGCGAGTTCTCCTGGCAGGAGGGACAGGTAGCGTTCTCCTGGCAGGAGGGACAGGTAGCGTCTCCTGGCAGGAGGAACAGGTAGCGTCTCCTGGCAGGAGGAACAGGTAGCGTCTCCTGGCAGGAGGAACAGGTAGCGTTCTCCTGGCAGGAGGGACAGGTAGCGTTCTCCTGGCAGGAGGAACAGGTAGCGTCTCCTGGCAGGAGGAACAGGTAGCGTTCTCCTGGCAGGAGGGACAGGTAGCGTTCTCCTGGCAGGAGGGACAGGTAGCGTTCTCCTGGCAAGAGGGACAGGTAGCGTTCTCCTGGCAGGAGGGACAGGTAGCGTTCTCCTGGCAGGAGGGACAGGTAGCGTTCTCCTGGCAAGAGGGACAGGTAGAATTCTCCTGGCAGGAGGGACTGGTGTTCTTTGCTGCAGGAGGGACTGGTGCACTTCACGAAATAGATGCATCATGAGGTAGGAAAATTATGTGGATATATTGAAGCAACATCTCAAGACATTAGTCAGGAAGTTAAAGCTTGGTCATAAATGGGTCTTCCAAATGGACAATGACCCCAAGCATACTTCCAAAGTTGTGGCAAAATGGCTTAAGGACAACAAAGTCAAGGTATTGGAGTGGCCATCACAAAGCCCTGACCTCAATGCTGTAGAAAATGTGTGGGCAGAACTGAAAAAGCAAGTGTGAGCAAGGAGGCCTACAAACCTGACTCAGTTACACCAACTCTGGTCAGGAGGCCTACAAACCTGACTCAGTTACACCAGCTCTGGTCAGGAGGCCTACAAACCAGACTCAGTTACACCAGCTCTGGTCAGGAGGCCTACAAACCAGACTCAGTTACACCAGCTCTGTCAGGAGGCCTACAAACCTGACTCAGTTACACCAGCTCTGGTCAGGAGGCCTACAAACCTGACTCAGTTACACCAGCTCTGGTCAGGAGGAAGGGGCCAAAATTCACCGAACTTGTTGAGGAAAGCTTGTGGAAGGCTACCCAAAACGTTTGACCCAAGTTACAATTTAAAGGCAATGCTACCAAATACTAATTGAGTGTATGTAAACTTCTGACCCATTGGGAATGTGATGAAAGAAATAAAAGCTGAAATAAATCACTACTATTATTTCACATTCTTAAAATAAAGTGGTCCTACCTGAGACAAGACAGGGCATTTCTACTAGGATTAAGTGTCAGGAATTGGGAAAACCTGAGTTTAAATGTATTTGGCTGAGGTGTATGTGAACTTCTGACTTCAACTGTACATCCAGTGAAAAAGAATGAGCTTTGGTTCAAATCTATGCTCACACACACACACACACACACACACACACACACACACACACACACACACACACACACACACACACACACACACACACACACACACACACACACACACACACACACACACACACACACACACACACACACACACACACACACACACACACACACACACACAGGCCCGTGGTTTACCACAGGGCGTAGCCTCCGAGGCTCTAAATACATGCATCATGTCGTCAACGACTGTTAGTTTATGTAGGCCTCTGTCATTTCCTGTTTCCCTGGGAGCCTGTCTGGACGGAGAGCCCCATGTCCCTTCATTAGTTTATGTAGGCCTCTGTCATTTCCTGTTTCCCTGGGAGCCTGTCTGGACGGAGAGCCCCATGTCCCTTCATTAGTTTATGTAGGCCTCTGTCATTTCCTGTTTCCCTGGGAGCCTGTCTGGACGGAGAGCCCCATGTCCCTTCATTAGTTTATGTAGGCCTCTGTCATTTC
>NW_025745304.1:489728-502228 GCF_021184085.1 Oncorhynchus gorbuscha | reverse complement strand
CGCTGGAACCCCGGGGTTCGCTACCCCGCTCCCTACGTTTGCTACAGTATGTTCTGGACAGTGGCTAATTTAAGGTCCTTCTTCTGTTAGACAGATCTGAGCGGTGTTTCCTCCTCGTCGTCTCCTGTGATGTGGCTTCCTTAAAGCCTGTTCAGTCATGCTATCACCACCTATCACAATAATAGTGGTCCTTCTGTAGCTCAGTTGGTAGAGCATGGCGCTTGTAACGCCAGGGTAGTGGGTTCGATTCCCGGGATCACCCATACGTAGAATGTATGCAATCATGACTGTAAGTCGCTTTGGATAAAAGTGTCTGCTAAATGGCATATATAATATCAGAAATCCCCACCCTACTAGGCTTATGTCAAAGACCCTCGTTTAATTCAAGGCATGAGCGTTTCAAAGAGGAACAAGGCACACCGGAACCGAATTGGTCCGAACGGGCTTGGAGTCTGTCTTGTCTGGTTTACACATGGATGAAGGCAGCTAATGGGGTTTATACACGGATTAGTTCATCATCTAGATTCGAGTCTCAGCGCACTTTGCAATGTTTTTCTCGCCGCACACATCGATGTTTATCGGTGTAAACCAGTCAGGATAGACTCCAAGCCGGTTCGGACTAATTCCGTGACAGTCCGCCTTGTGCGCCTATGGAGCAGCCCGCTTTCGTCGACTAATCTAGCCCGCCCCCTTGTATGACGTCAGCCCGATTCAGTCAATCAGCTGAAAGAGAAGGCGGAACCCCGCCCACTCTAACGCGCTGCTCTGGTTTGAGCTGCAGTGTCTTGAAGCAGCGGTTGGGTAAGGGAATGCAGCTGTCCGCTGTCCGGGAAGCATAACCATATATACCCATACAGACAACACACGGCCCTTTGAACTGGACTAGACCTGCCTCCTTCTACTGCCGGAGAAACCCGACACACACACACATCCCGACCACCGTGGAGCAAAGACTCTATCCACAAGGCGGAGAGGTAAAGAGCGGAGCCGCGAGCATGGCTGTCGAAGAGGAAGGGCTACGGGTTTTCCAAAGCGTCAAAATAAAAATAGGTAAGGAAAGCAGAGAGACAGAGGCAGTTAGGATATTGTTCCCCCACCCCCCTCTGGTCCCTGTGCCTTTTACTTTAACGGGCTAAAAGGCATTGGGGCTTTGAGAGAGGGAGACCGCCCTCCTTCTCCCTCCTTCTCTCTCTTTCTCTCTCTCTCTCTCTCTCTCTCTCTCTGTCTCTCTCTCTCTCTTTCTCTCTCTCTGTCTCTCTCTCTCTCTCTGTCTCTCTCTCTCTCTTTCTCTCTCTCTCTCTTTCTCTCTCTCTGTCTCTCTCTCTCCCTCTCTCTCTGTCTCTCTCTCTCTGTCTCTCTCTCTCTCTCTCTCTCTCTCTCTCTCCGTCTCTGTCTCTGTGACATGTTGTAATTCAAATCACACGCTCCCGAAACATTGTGAAATAGACAAGTGATCGTAGTCTATTCAGTCCGTCGTTATGGACTATGTGTAGTCAGGCCTATTCTGAGGGGTCCGTGAAGGAATATCTATGTGGTTCTTCATACGTGTATGTAATTTACAATGTGGTTGGATTGTTATTGTAAATGTGGATCGGTGTTATGTACTTCTGTTGTTTGTGGCGACAATAACTCGAGACATGAGGGTCTGAGCGCAACCCCCAACAACCAGTAAACAGCTGCACGTCCATGGATGTGGCTCGATCCCGGTTTGCCCACTTTCTCCCCGCGCGCAGAGCTTCGAATACAACAACCGGACCGTTAGTCTAACGAGAGACCCAGTCCCGGTGTGGATTTTCAGGGTCACATATGTTTTACTGTGAGGCGCTATTGCGCCAGAACTCGTGGCAGTCATTGGACAGCTTTAGGCAATAATAAGTAAGAGAAAATACCCCCTCGACGACTGGCACTAGCCTCTGGAGGCCCGCACGTAAAATAACCTTCCTCCATGGCTCTCAATAGGACATGGCCCTGGCTAGCTTTTCCATGTGTTATTAATTCGCTATACACACTAGTATGCAAAACACATATGTATATTCAATACAACAACAAAAAGATATGACTATTTATGGTTCACCATTTATCCAGTTGATGCGTGTTTTTTATTGCGTTAGATGGTGCGCTATAATGTCATCTCCCGATTGACTAATCGGCTGTTGGTGACTTCCTCATCTCGGTTGGTCTCCAAACGGACAACACAACAACAGCTCTGTGGTTAAACTTAAGTCTACCCTGGACTCACCGTGTGTGTAGTCTGATTGTTCAGTCTACCCTGTACTCACTGTGGGTGTAGTCTGATTGTTCAGTCTACTGTGGGTGTAGTCTGATTGGTCAGTCTACCCTGTACTCACTGTGGGTGTAGTCTGATTGTTCAGTCTACCCTGTACTCACTGTGGGTGTAGTCTGATTGTTCAGTCTACCCTGTACTCACTGTGGGTGTAGTCTGATTGGTCAGTCTACCCTGTACCCACTGTGGGTGTAGTCTGATTGGTCAGTCTACCCTGTACTCACCGTGGGTGTAGTCTGATTGGTCAGTCTACCCTGTACTCACTGTGGGTGTAGTCTGATTGGTCAGTCTACCCTGTACTCACTGTGGGTGTAGTCTGATTGGTCAGTCTACCCTGTACCCACTGTGGGTGTAGTCTGATTGGTCAGTCTACCCTGGACCCACCGTGGGTGTAGTCTGATTGGTCAGTCTACCCTGTACTCACTGTGGGTCTAGTCTGATTGTTTTGACTTTAAACATGAAACAGAGCAGAAAAACAACAAACAGCAGGTGCAGTGTGTGTGTGTGTGTGTGTGTGTGTGTGTGTGTGTGTGTGTGTGTGTGTGTGTGTGTGTGTGTGTGTGTGTGTGTGTGTGTGTGTGTGTGTGTGTGTGTGTGTGTGTGTGTGTGTGTGTGTGTGTGTGTGTGTGTGTGTGTGATGATTGCAGGACTGACATGGCAGCATGTATGTCTGATTAGCAGCAGGTTGTCAAACCACTGACAGATAAACAACGACTGTGAGTTCAAATGTTACAGAAATAACCCAGAACCTCCCTGTGGGTACTGTATTCACCTGGTGTACTGTGTAGTCTGACTGAACCTATAACCTCCCTACAATAGGACTAGTCTGTGTACTGTCACCAACCTCACTAGAACCTAGAACCTCCCTACAATGGACTAGTCTACTGTGTGTCTACTGTACTGTCACCAACCTCACTAGAACCCAGAACCTCCCTACAATAGGACTGTCTACTGTAGTCTACTGTACTGTCACCAACCTCACTAGAACCTAGAACCTCCCTACAATAGGACTAGTCTACTGTACTGTCACCAACCTCACTAGAACCTATAACCTCCCTACAATAGGACTAGTCTACTGTATTCTACTGTACTGTCACCAACCTCACTAGAACCTAGAACCTCCCTACAATAGGACTAGTCTACTGTAGTCTACTGTACTGTCACCAACCTCACTAGAACCTAGAACCTCCCTACAATAGGACTAGTCTACTGTAGTCTACTGTACTGTCACCAACCTCACTAGAACCTATAACCTCCCTACAATAGGACTACTACTGTAGTCTACTGTACTGTCACCAACCTCACTAGAACCTATAACCTCCCTACAATAGGACTAGTCTACTGTACTGTCACCAACCTCACTAGAACCTAGAACCTCCCTACAATAGGACTAGTCTACTGTAGTCACCAACCTCACTGAACCTGTCACCTAACTGTACTGTCACCAACCCCACTAGAACCCAGAACCTCCCTACAATAGGACTAGTCTACTGTAGTCTACTGTACTGTCACCAACCTCACTAGAACCTAGAACCTCCCTACAATAGGACTAGTCTACTGTACTGTCACCAACCTCACTAGAACCTAGAACCTCCCTACAATAGGACTAGTCTACTGTAGTCTACTGTACTGTCACCAACCTCACTAGAACCTATAACCTCCCTACAATAGGACTAGTCTACTGTAGTCTACTGTACTGTCACCAACCTCACTAGAACCTATAACCTCCCTACAATAGGACTAGTCTACTGTACTGTACTGTCACCAACCTCACTAGAACCTATAACCTCCCTACAATAGGACTAGTCTACTGTAGTCTACTGTACTGTCACCAACCTCACTAGAACCTATAATCTCCCTACAATAGGACTAGTCTACTGTACTGTCACCAACCCCACTAGAACCTATAACCTCCCTACAATAGGACTAGTCTACTGTACTGTCACCAACCTCACTAGAACCTAGAACCTCCCTACAATAGGACTAGTCTACTGTAGTCTACTGTACTGTCACCAACCTCACTAGAACCTATAACCTCCCTACAATAGGACTAGTCTACTGTACTGTCCCCAACCTCACTAGAACCTAGAACCTCCCTACAATAGGACTAGTCTACTGTAGTCTACTGTACTGTCACCAACCCCACTAGAACCTATAACCTCCCTACAATAGGACTAGTCTACTGTAGTCTACTGTACTGTCACCAACCTCACTAGAACCTATAACCTCCCTACAATAGGACTAGTCTACTGTACTGTCACCAACCTCACTAGAACCTAGAACCTCCCTACAATAGGACTAGTCTACTGTAGTCTACTGTACTGTCACCAACCTCACTAGAACCTATAACCTCCCTACAATAGGACTAGTCTACTGTAGTCTACTGTACTGTCACCAACCTCACTAGAACCTATAACCTCCCTACAATAGGACTAGTCTACTGTACTGTCACCAACCCCACTAGAACCTATAACCTCCCTACAATAGGACTAGTCTACTGTAGTCTACTGTACTGTCACCAATCTCACTAGAACCTATAACCTCCCTACAATAGGACTAGTCTACTGTACTGTCCCCAACCTCACTAGAACCTAGAACCTCCCTACAATAGGACTAGTCTACTGTAGTCTACTGTACTGTCCCCAACCTCACTAGAACCTAGAACCTCCCTACAATAGGACTAGTCTACTGTACTGTCACCAACCTCACTAGAACCTATAACCTCCCTACAATAGGACTAGTCTACTGTAGTCTACTGTACTGTCACCAACCTCACTAGAACCTAGAACCTCCCTACAATAGGACTAGTCTACTGTAGTCTACTGTACTGTCACCAACCTCACTAGAACCTATAACCTCCCTACAATAGGACTAGTCTACTGTACTGTCACCAACCTCACTAGAACCTATAACCTCCCTACAATAGGACTAGTCTACTGTACTGTCACCAACCTCACTAGAACCTATAACCTCCCTACAATAGGACTAGTCTACTGTAGTCTACTGTACTGTCACCAACCTCACTAGAACCTATAACCTCCCTACAATAGGACTAGTCTACTGTAGTCTACTGTACTGTCACCAACCTCACTAGAACCTAGAACCTCCCTACAATAGGACTAGTCTACTGTACTGTCACCAACCTCACTAGAACCTAGAACCTCCCTACAATAGGACTAGTCTACTGTAGTCTACTGTACTGTCACCAACCTCACTAGAACCTATAACCTCCCTACAATAGGACTAGTCTACTGTAGTCTACTGTACTGTCACCAACCTCACTAGAACCTATAACCTCCCTACAATAGGACTAGTCTACTGTAGTCTACTGTACTGTCCCCAACCTCACTAGAACCTATAACCTCCCTACAATAGGACTAGTCTACTGTACTGTCACCAACCTCACTAGAACCTATAACCTCCCTACAATAGGACTAGTCTACTGTAGTCTACTGTACTGTCACCAACCTCACTAGAACCTATAACCTCCCTACAATAGGACTAGTCTACTGTAGTCTACTGTACTGTCACCAACCTCACTAGAACCTATAACCTCCCTACAATAGGACTAGTCTACTGTAGTCTACTGTACTGTCACCAACCTCACTAGAACCTATAACCTCCCTACAATAGGACTAGTCTACTGTACTGTCCCCAACCTCACTAGAACCTATAACCTCCCTACAATAGGACTAGTCTACTGTACTGTCACCAACCCCACTAGAACCTATAACCTCCCTACAATAGGACTAGTCTACTGTACTGTCACCAACCTCACTAGAACCTATAACCTCCCTACAATAGGACTAGTCTACTGTACTGTCCCCAACCTCACTAGAACCTATAACCTCCCTACAATAGGACTAGTCTACTGTACTGTCACCAACCTCACTAGAACCTAGAACCTCCCTACAATAGGACTAGTCTACTGTAGTCTACTGTACTGTCACCATCCTCACTAGAACCTAGAACCTCCCTACAATAGGACTAGTCTACTGTAGTCTACTGTACTGTCACCAACCTCACTAGAACCTATAATCTCCCTACAATAGGACTAGTCTACTGTAGTCTACTGTACTGTCACCAACCTCACTAGAACCTAGAACCTCCCTACAATAGGACTAGTCTACTGTACTGTCACCAACCTCACTAGAACCTATAACCTCCCTACAATAGGACTAGTCTACTGTAGTCTACTGTACTGTCACCAACCTCACTAGAACCTATAACCTCCCTACAATAGGACTAGTCTACTGTAGTCTACTGTACTGTCACCAACCTCACTAGAACCTAGAACCTCCCTACAATAGGACTAGTCTACTGTAGTCTACTGTACTGTCACCAACCTCACTAGAACCTAGAACCTCCCTACAATAGGACTAGTCTACTGTAGTCTACTGTACTGTCACCAACCTCACTAGAACCTAGAACCTCCCTACAATAGGACTAGTCTACTGTAGTCTACTGTACTGTCCCCAACCTCACTAGAACCTAGAACCTACCTACAATAGGACTAGTCTACTGTACTGTCCCCAACCTCATTAGAACCTAGAACCTCTCTACAATAGGACTAGTCTACTGTACTGTCATCAACCTCACTAGAACCTATAACCTCCCTACAATAGGACTAGTCTACTGTAGGTTCTGGGCTCTAGGTTCTGGACTCTAGGTTCTGGACTCTGGGTTCTGGACACTGGGTTCTGGACTCTGGGTTCTGGACTCTGGGTTCTGGACACTGGGTTCTGAACTCTGGGTTCTGGACTCTGGGTTCTGGACACTGGGTTCTGAACTCTGGGTTCTGGACTCTAGGTTCTGGACTCTAGGTTCTGGACTCTGGGTTCTGGACTCTAGGTTCTGGACTCTGGGTTCTGGACTCTGGGTTCTGGACACTGGGTCCTGGACTCTAGGTTCTGGACTCTAGGTTCTGGACTCTGGGTTCTGGACTCTAGGTTCTGGACTCTGGGTTCTGGACTCTGGGTTCTGGACACTGGGTTCTGGACTCTGGGTTCTGGACTCTGGGTTCTGGACACTAGGTTCTGGGCTCTAGGTTCTGGACTCTGGGTTCTGGACTCTGGGTTCTGGACACTGGGTTCTGAACTCTGGGTTCTGGACTCTAGGTTCTGGACATGCTGCAGACCAACAGGTTACTGGTCCAAACTGTTGGCAGTACATTGATATGGTAGAACAACACCCCTAAATCACAACAGAACAGAACAGTCCAGATGTTTGTATGGAATCACATTCGTTTGATTTAATCACCTTTATTAAGTCATCATCTCAAGACATCATTATGTTGTCAGACAACAAAATAATCACTATTTTAGAGGTTCTTCAGTGTAAATAAGGCATTCTTTTATGACTGCTGTCGGTCACTTAGATGATGTATTTTCAGGTAGAGATACCAACTGCTCTCTCTTCCTCTCTGTCATGAGCTGTTCTGTCTCTGTCTCTCTGTGTCTGCCCCAAACTACCCTAACATAGCAGGCCTAAACGAAACACACAGACCGGACAAGTAGGTTCGCAGTGGATTATGGGCGTTGTAGTTAATCACCACGTTTTCTGCACTAAACTATGTAGAATATTGGCTTGTTAGAAACTACAACTCCCTACTACATCACACAGTTCAGTCTGGGTCTGATTTATCTCTAGAGAAACTACAACTCCCTACTACATCACACAGTTCAGTCTGGGTCTGATTTATCTCTAGAGAAACTACAACTCCCTACTACATCACACAGTTCAATCTGGGTCTGATTTATCTCTAGAGAAACTGAGCAATGTGGGGCGGCAGGGTAGCCTAGTGGTTAGAGCGTTGGACTAGTAACCGAAAGGTTGCAAGTTCGAATCCCCAAGGTACAAGTCTGTCGTTCTGCCCCTGAACAGGCAGTTAACCCACTGTTCCTAGACCAGTTAACCCACTGTTCCTAGACCAGTTAACCCACTGTTCCTAGGCTGTCATTGAAAATAAGAATTTATTCTTAACGGACTTGCCTAGTAAAATAAAATAAATAAATTGAAACCACAGAAAAAAAAAAAGTGAAAGAAAGGTCATTTAATTCATTGAACCCTTGATGGTCATTAAAAAGGAAAAATAACTGTAATTTCGGTGGTTACTAGTCCAACGCTCTAACCACTAGGCTACCCTGCCTCCCCAATACCCCCAGATATAAAGACAGGTTACTAGTCCAACGCTCTAACCACTAGGCTACCCTGCCTCCCCAATACCCCTCAGATATAAAGACAGGTTAGTAGTCCAACACTTTAACCACTAGGCTACCCTGCCTCCCCAATACCCCTCAGATATAAAGACAGGTTAGTAGTCCAACACTCTAACCACTAGGCTACCCTGCCTCCCCAATACCCCCCAGATATAAAGACAGGTTACTAGTCCAACGCTCTAACCACTAGGCTACCCTGCCTCCCCAATACCCCTCAGATATAAAGACAGGTTACTAGTCCAACGCTCTAACCACTAGGCTACCCTGCCGGAGAGATCACATCACAGATGGTTTCAGAGTTGAACATCTCTATGTCCAGACAGGACTGTCCTCTATGTCCTACAGAGAGGACTGTTCCCCTCCTGTCCTCTGTGTCCTGCAGACAGGACTGTTCCCCCTCCTGTCCTCTATGTCCTCCAGACAGGACTGTCTCCTTCCTGTCCTCTGTGTCCTGCAGAGAGGACTGTCCCCCTCCTGTCCTCTATGTCCTACAGACAGGACTGTCCCCCTCCTGTCCTCTGTGTCCTACAGACAGGACTGTCCCCTTCCTGTCCTCTGTGTCCTAAAGCAGCATGTTATACATTAACTGTTGGGCTAGAGGAGCTGGGCGGGCCTAATGTCCGGGGAACGCAGGGAAACAGGAAGCTACTGCCCCAAAATCACTTCCTGATTGGCTGCATGGACAACAAAAGAAGTGTTTTTTTCCTGCGTAGCAACAAGCTAATGAAAACCAGATGGACTGACTGGGATGGGGGGGTTGTTGTGGTTCTCACACCTACTCACTAACAGTACAGCAGGCTGCTGAGGGCTGTCTCTCATCAACCAGCTCCACGTCTTACTCAACCCCAGGAGACACACGGAGACACAGAGAGAGAGAGAGAGTTAGGGGGTAGAGAGAGAGTTAGAGGGGGGGGGGGGTAGAGAGAGAGTTAGAGGGAGGGGGGGGTAGAGAGAGAGTTAGGGGGTAGAGAGAGAGTTAGAGGGGGGGTAGAGAGAGAGCTAGAGGGGGGGTAGAGAGAGCATTAGAGGGAGGGGGATAGAGAGAGAGTTAGAGGGGGGTAGAGAGAGAGTTAGAGGGGGGGGTAGAGAGAGAGTTAGAGGGGGGTTAGAGGGGGGGGTAGAGAGAGAGAGTTAGAGGGGGGTAGAGAGAGAGTTAGAGGGGGGGGGTAGAGAGAGAGTTAGAGGGGGGTAGAGAGAGAGTTAAGGGGGGTAGAGAGAGAGTTAGAGGGGGGTAGAGAGAGAGTTAGAGGGGGGTAGAGAGAGCATTAGAGGGGGCGGTAGAGAGAGAGTTAGAGGGGGGTAGAGAGAGCATTAGAGTGAGGGGGGTAGAGAGAGCATTAGAGGGGGCGTTGAGAGAGAGTTAGAGGGAGGGGGATAGAGAGAGCATTAGAGGGAGGGGGGATAGAGAGAGCATTAGAGGGAGGGGGGGTAGAGAGAGTGAATCTGAAGTCTAGAATTTGAAGTCAAATGTCTGCTGTTTGCTGATGATCTGGTGCTTCTGTCACCAACCAAGGAGGGCCTACAGCAGCACCTAGATATTCTGCACAGATTCTGCCAGACCTGGGCCCTGACAGTAAATCTCAGTAAGACCAAAATAATGGTGTTCCAAAAAAGGTCCAGTCGCCACAAATACAAATTCCATCTAGACACCGTTGCCCTAGAGCACACAAAAAACTATACATACCTCGGCCTAAACATCAGCGCCACAGGTAACTTCCACAAAGCTGTGAACGATCTGAGAGACAAGGCAAGAAGGGCCTTCTATGCCATCAAAAGAAACATAAATTTCAACATACCAATTAGGATCTGGCTAAAAATAATTCAGTCATAGAGCCCATTGCCCTTTATGGTTGTGAGGTCTGGGGTCCGCTCACCAACCAAGACTTCACAAAATGGGACAAACACCAAATTGAGACTCTACATGCAGAATTCTGCAAAGGTTTACAACATAAAACACCCAATAGAGCAGAGCAGAATTAGGCCGATACCCACTAATTATCAACATCCAGAAAAGAGCTGTTAAATTCTACAACCACCTAAAAGGAAACGACAACAAAGCCATCACCTACAGAGAGATGAACCTGGAGAAGAGTCCCCTAAGCAAGCTGGTCCTGGGGCTCTGTTCACAAACACACACACACCCCACAGATCCCCAGGACAACAGCACAATTAGACCCAACCCAAATCATGAGAAAACAAGAAGATAATTACTTAACACATTGGAAAGAATTAACAAAATAACAGAGCAAACTAGAATGCTATTTGGCCCTAAACAGAGAGTACACAGCGGCAGAATACCTGACCACTGTGACTGACCCAAACTTAAGGAAAGCTTTGACTATGTACAGACTCAGTGAGCATAGCCTTGCTATTGACAAAGGCCGCCGTAGACAGACATGGCTCTCAAGAGAAGACAGGCTATGTGCTCACTGTCCACAAAATGAGGTGGAAACTGAGCTGCACTTCCTAACCTCCTGCCCAATGTATGACCATATTAGAGAGACATATTTCCCTCAGATTACACAGATACACAAAGAATTCGAAAACAAACCTGATTTTGATAAACTCCCATATCTACTGGGTGAAATACCACAGTGTGACATCACAGCAGCAAGATTTGTGACCTGTTGCCACGAGAAAAGGTCAACCAGTGAAGAACAAACACCATTGTAAATACAACCCATATTTATGTTTATTTATTTTCCCTTTTGCACATGAACTATTTGCACATCATTACAACACTGTATAAAGACATAATGAAATGTCTTTATCCTTTTGAACTTCTGTGAGGTTAATGTTCACTGTTCATTTTTATTGTTTATTTCACTTTTGTATATTATCTATTTCACTGGCAATGTTACATATAACATATGTTCCCTTTCCAATAAAACCCTTAAATGGAAATTGAATTGAGAGAGAGAGAGAGAGAGAAGAGAGAGAAGAGAGAGAAGAGAGAGAGAGAGAGAGAGAGAGAGAGAGAGAGAGAGAGAGAGAGAGAGAGAGAGAGAGAGAGACAGAGAGAGAGAGAGAGAAGAGAGAGAGAGAAGAGAGGGAGAGAGAAGAGATAGAGAGACAGAGAGAGAGAGAGAGAGAGAGAGAGAGAGAGGGAGAGAGAAGAGATAGAGACAGAGAGAGAGAGAGAGAGAGAGAGAGAGAGAGAGAGAGAGGAGGGAGCAATAGAGAGAGAGAGAGAAGAGATAGAGAGAGAGAGAGAGAGAGAGAGAGAGAGAGAGAGAGAGCTAAAGAAAGAGGGGGTAGAGAGAGAGAGCTGAGGTTGGTAAGTCTAGCGCAGAGCGACACTGACCAGGCGGTCTTTTCAGTCCAGAAAGGCATTGTGGTCTGTGAGTGGGAGGAGCCGGAGAGGATGTTGATCACATGGGTCAGGGAAGGGAGAAGACACAGAGAGAGACTGTCCAGCTGGCTGCCTGGAGCTCTGCTGTCTCCTGAGTGGTCAGAGGACATGAATACAGGCAGGGTTTGTCTCATGCCAGAGAGAGACAGGGACACGCGTCACTCTGGAAGCCAGGGGAGGAATGGTCGGTGGGGGTGGGAGAGGGGGCCGGGGTAGGCTGACAAGGCCACTTGGGGCTTCCTTTTGGCAGCTGGCCAGCAGAGATTCCCTAACTTCCTGTAGAAGGAGATTGAGATGGGGGAGAGAAAGGAGGGAGGTAGAAGGGTGAGAGAGGTGTTATAGACCATCTGGACCTGTAACTAGTCTGGAGGAGAGGACTCCCTGAATGGCAGAACTAAAGGAATCCACAACTAAATGAACCCAGAACTAAAGGAACCCAGAACTAAATGAACCCACAACTAAAGGAACCCACAACTAAAGGAACCCACAACTAAAGGAACCCAGAACTAAAGGAACCCACAACTAAAGGAACCCACAACTAAAGGAACCCACAACTAAAGGAACCCACAACTAAAGGAACCCACAACTAAAGGAACCCACAACTAAAGGAACCCACAACTAAAGGAACCCAGAACTAAAGGAACCC
>NW_025745304.1:442228-479728 GCF_021184085.1 Oncorhynchus gorbuscha | reverse complement strand
TGTATGTGTGTGTGCTCTATGTGTGTGTGCTCTATGTGTGTGTGCTGTATGTGTGTGTGCTGTATGTGTGTGTGCTGTATGTGTGTGTGCTCTATGTGTGTGTGCTCTATGTGTGTGTGCTCTATGTGTGTGTGCTGTATGTGTGTGTGCTGTATGTGTGTGTGCTCTATGTGTGTGTGCTCTATGTGTGTGTGCTCTATGTGTGTGTGCTGTATGTGTGTGTGCTCTATGTGTGTGTGCTGTATGTGTGTGTGTACTGTGTGTGTGCTGTATGTGTGTGTGTGTGCTGTATGTGTGTGTACTGTATGTGTGTGTGCTGTATGTGTGTGTGCTGTATGTGTGTGTGCTGTATGTGTGTGTGCTGTATGTGTGTGTGCTGTATGTGTGTGTGTACTGTGTGTGTGCTGTATGTGTGTGTACTGTATGTGTGTGTGTGTGTACTGTGTGTGTGCTGTATGTGTGTGTGTACTGTGTGTGTGCTGTATGTGTGTGTGTACTGTGTGTGTGTGTGCTGTATGTGTGTGTGCTGTATGTGTGTGTGCTGTATGTGTGTGTGCTCTATGTGTGTGTGCTGTATGTGTGTGTGCTGTATGTGTGTGTGTACTGTGTGTGTGCTGTATGTGTGTGTGTACTGTGTGTGTGCTGTATGTGTGTGTACTGTGTGTGTGCTGTATGTGTGTGTGTACTGTGTGTGTGCTGTATGTGTGTGTGTACTGTGTGTGTGCTGTATGTGTGTGTGCTGTATGTGTGTGTGTACTGTGTGTGTGCTGTATGTGTGTGTGCTGTATGTGTGTGTACTGTGTGTGTGCTGTATGTGTGTGTGTACCTAATGTGTGTGTGTGCTGTATGTGTGTGTGCTGTATGTGTGTGTGCTGTATGTGTGTGTGCTGTATGTGTGTGTGCTGTATGTGTGTGTGTACTGTGTGTGTGTGTGTACTGTGTGTGTGTGTGTGTGTACTGTGTGTGTGCTGTATGTGTGTGTGTACTGTGTGTGTGCTGTATGTGTGTGTGTACTGTGTGTGTGCTGTATGTGTGTGTGCTGTATGTGTGTGTGTACTGTGTGTGTGCTGTATGTGTGTGTGCTGTATGTGTGTGTACTGTGTGTGTGCTGTATGTGTGTGTGCTGTATGTGTGTGTGTACTGTGTGTGTGCTGTATGTGTGTGTGTACCTAATGTGTGTGTGTGCTGTATGTGTGTGTGCTGTATGTGTGTGTGCTGTATGTGTGTGTGCTGTATGTGTGTGTGTACTGTGTGTGTGTGTGTACTGTGTGTGTGTGTGTGCTGTATGTGTGTGTGCTGTATGTGTGTGTGCTGTATGTGTGTGTACTGTATGTGTGTGTGTACTGTATGTGTGTGTGTACTGTGTGTGTGTGTGTACTGTGTGTGTGTGTGTGCTGTATGTGTGTGTGCTGTGTGTGTGTATGTTTGGTCATGTGATCCATTGGCAGTAATGTTGTTGTGTTAACGTTAGCCTGGACTGGATGAATGATACTATAGTGTGGGTTAGGGTTAGGGTCATGACCTCTCTGGACCTACCAGCTGGACTGGCCACTGGTCATGACCTCTCTGGACCTACCAGCTGGACTGGCCACTGGTCATGACCTCTCTGGAGAGACCAGCTGGACTGGCTCAGTGGTCATGACCTCTCTGGACCTACCAGCTGGACTGGCTCAGTGGTCATGACCTCTCTGGAGAGACCAGCTGGACTGGCCACTAGTCATGACCTCTCTGGAGAGACCAGCTGGACTGGCCACTGGTCATGACCTCTCTGGAGAGACCAGCTGGACTGGCCACTGGTCATGACCTCTCTGGACCTACCAGCTGGACTGGCCACTAGTCATGACCTCTCTGGACCTACCAGCTGGACTGGCCACTAGTCATGACCTCTCTGGACCTACCAGCTGGACTGGCCACTGGTCATGACCTCTCTGGACCTACCAGCTGGACTGGCCACTGGTCATGACCTCTCTGGAGAGACCAGCAGGACTGACCACTGGTCATGACCTCTCTAGAGAGACCAGCTGGACTGGCCACTGGTCATGACCTCTCTGGAGAGACCAGCTGGACTGGCCACTGGTCATGACCTCTCTGGACCTACCAGCTGGACTGGCCACTGGTCATGACCTCTCTGGACCTACCAGCTGGACTGGCCACTAGTCATGACCTCTCTGGACCTACCAGCTGGACTGGCCACTAGTCATGACCTCTCTGGAGAGACCAGCTGGACTGGCTCAGTGGTCTGTAGTACAGGTCATCTCAGTGGTCTGTAATACAGGTCATCTCAGTGGTCTGTAATACAGGTCATCTCAGTGGTCTGTAGATACCAGCATCTCAGTGGTCTGTAATACTCATCTCAGTGGTCTGTAATACAGGTCATCTCAGTGGTCTGTAATACAGGTCATCTCACTGGTCTGTAATACAGGTCATCTCAGTGGTCTGTAATACAGGTAATCTCAGTGGTCTGTACAGGTCTCTCAGGGTCTGTAATACAGGTCAGTGGTCTGTAATACAGGTCATCCCAGTGGTCTGTAATACCAGGTCATCTCAGTGGTCTGTAATACAGGTCATCTCAGTGGTCTGTAATACAGGTCATCTCAGTGGTCTGTAATACAGGTCATCTCAGTGGTCTGTAATACAGGTCATCTCAGTGGTCTGTAATACAGGTCATCTCAGTGGTCTGTAATACAGGTCATCTCAGTGGTCTGTAATACAGGTCATCTCAGTGGTCTGTAATACAGGTCATCTCAGTGGTCTGTAATACAGGTCATCTCAGTGGTCTGTAATACAGGTCATCTCAGTGGTCTGTAATACAGGTCATCTCAGTGGTCTGTAATACAGGTAATCTCAGTGGTCTGTAATACAGGTCATCTCAGTGGTCTGTAATACAGGTCATCTCAGTGGTCTGTAATACAGGTAATTAACTCAGTGGTCTGTAATACAGGTCATCTCAGTGGTCTGTAATACAGGTCATCTCAGTGGTCTGTAATACAGGTCATCTCAGTGGTCTGTAATACAGGTCATCTCAGTGGTCTGTAATACAGGTCATCTCAGTGGTCTGTAATACAGGTCATCTCAGTGGTCTGTAATACAGGTCATCTCAGTGGTCTGTAATACAGGTCATCTCAGTGGTCTGTAATACAGGTCATCTCAGTGGTCTGTAATACAGGTCATCTCAGTGGTCTGTAATACAGGTCATCTCAGTGGTCTGTAATACAGGTCATCTCAGTGGTCTGTAATACAGGTCATCTCAGTGGTCTGTAATACAGGTAATCTCAGTGGTCTGTAATACAGGTCATCTCAGTGGTCTGTAATACAGGTCATCTCAGTGGTCTGTAATACAGGTCATCTCAGTGGTCTGTAATACAGGTCATCTCAGTGGTCTGTAATACAGGTCATCTCAGTGGTCTGTAATACAGGTCATCTCAGTGGTCTGTAATACAGGTCATCTCAGTGGTCTGTAATACAGGTCATCTCAGTGGTCTGTAATACAGGTCATCTCAGTGGTCTGTAATACAGGTCATCTCAGTGGTCTGTAATACAGGTCATCTCAGTGGTCTGTAATACAGGTCATCTCTGTAATACAGTGGTCTGTAATACAGGTCATCTCAGTGGTCTGTAATACAGGTCATCTCAGTGGTCTGTAATACAGGTCATCTCAGTGGTCTGTAATACAGGTCATCTCAGTGGTCTGTAATACAGGTCATCTCAGTGGTCTGTAATACAGGTCATCTCAGTGGTCTGTAATACAGGTCATCTCAGTGGTCTGTAATACAGGTCATCTCAGTGGTCTGTAATACAGGTCATCTCAGTGGTCTGTAATACAGGTCATCTCAGGGTCATGTAATGATGTAAGAGGTAATTAACTCAGTTAGTCATTAATGAACTATAGAGATATGAGAAGATTGTACACCCTCCTCCCCTCGCTCCTTTAGGGCTGCCTGGGAGGACAAAGTGCCCTTCTCTGTGTGTGTGTGTGTGTGTCTGTGTTTGTGTGTGTATCTGTGTGTGTGTGTGTGTGTCTGTGTGTGTGTGTCTGTGTGTGTGTCTGTGTTTGTGTGTGTATCTGTGTGTGTGTCTGTGTGTGTGTGTCTGTGTGTGTCTGTGTGTGTGTGTGTGTGTGTGTCTGTGTGTGTGTGTGTCTGTGTGTGTGTGTGTCTGTGTGTGTGTCTGTCTGTGTGTGTGTGTGTGTGTCTGTGTGTGTGTCTGTGTGTGTGTGTGTGTGTGTGTGTGTGTGTGTCTGTGTGTCTGTGTGTGTGTGTGTGTGTGTGTGTGTGTGTGTGTGTGTGTGTGTGTGTGTGTGTGTGTGTGTGTGTGTGTGTGTGTGTGTGTGTGTGTGTGTGTGTGTGTGTGTGTGTGTGTGTGTGTGTGTGTGTGTGTGTGTGTGTCTCTGTGTGTGTGTGTGTGTGTGTGTGTGTGTGTCTGTGTGTGTGTGTGTCTCTCTGTGTGTGTGTGTGTGTGTGTGTGTGTGTGTGTGTGTGTGTGTGTGTGTGTCTGTGTGTGTGTGTCTCTGTGTGTGTGTGTCTGTGTGTGTGTGTGTGTGTGTGTGTGTGTGTGTGTGTGTGTGTGTGTGTGTGTGTGTGTGTGTGTGTGTGTGTGTGTGTGTGTGTGTGTGTGTGTGTGTGTCTCTGTGTGTGTGTGTGTGTGTGGGAGGAGTCTGTCTGGTTAAAGAGGATTATTCTATTAGAAGGGGAGGAGTCTGTCTGGTGAAAGAGGATTATTCTATTAGAAGGGGAGGAGTCTGTCTAGTTAAAGAGGATTATTCTATTAGAAGGGGAGGAGTCTGTCTGGTGAAAGAGGATTATTCTATTAGAAGGGGAGGAGTCTGTCTAGTTAAAGAGGATTATTCTATTAGAAGGGGAGGAGTCTGTCTGGTGAAAGAGGATTATTCTATTAGAAGGGAGGAGTCTGTCATTCACTGAATATGCTGATACTGTCACGTCCTGACCTTAGTTCCTTTTTTAGGTCTCTGTTTTAGTTTGGTCAAGGCGTGAGTTGGGGTGGGCATTCTATGTGTTTGTTCTATGTTTTTGTATTTCTATGTGTTTAGGCCTGGTATGGTTCCCAATCAGAGGCAGCTGTTTATCGTTGTCTCTGATTGAGAACCATACTTAGGCAGCCTGTTTTCCCACTATGGGTTGTGGGTAGTTGTTTTCTTTTCTCTGTGTTTCTGCACCAGACAGAACTGTTTCGTTTTCGGTCGTTATTTAGTTTTTTTGTGTTCAGTTTTAATAAATATTAACATGGACACGTACCACGCTGCATATTGGTCCGATCCTTCCTACTCCTCCTCAGACGAAAACTGTTACACATATACAGGCCTTTAAACTGCTTCAGAGGTTGTCTAGAGGGTAACACTGGTCTCCTCTATCTCTTTAAACTCCTTCAGAGGTTGTCTAGGGGGTAACCCTGGTCTCCGCTATCTCTTTAAACTCATTCAGAGGTTGTCTAGGGGGTAACCCTGGTCTCCTCTATCTCTTTAAACTCCTTCAGAGGTTGTCTAGAGGGTAACACTGGTCTCCTCTATCTCTTTAAACTCCTTCAGAGGTTGTCTAGAGGGTAACACTGGTCTCCTCTATCTCTTTAAACTCCTTCAGAGGTTGTCTAGAGGGTAACACTGGTCTCCTCTATCTCTTTAAACTCCTTCAGAGGTTGTCTAGAGGGTAACACTGGTCTCCCTCCACCTCTATCTCTTTAAACTCCTTCAGAGGTTGTCTAGGGGGTAACCCTGGTCTCCTCCACCTCTATCTCTTTAAACTCCTTCAGAGGTTGTCTAGGGGGTAACCTGGTGTCCTCCTCTTTAAACTCCTTCAGAGGTTGTCTATCTGGTCTTTATCTCTTTAAACTCCTTCAGAGGTTGTCTAGGGGGTAACACTGGTCTCCTCTATCTCTTTAAACTCCTTCAGAGGTTGTCTAGGGGTAACACTGGTCTCCTCCACCTCTATCTCTTTAAACTCCTTCAGAGGTTGTCTAGGGGGTAACACTGGTCTCCTCCACCTCTATCTCTTTAAACTCCTTCAGAGGTTGTCTAGGGGGTAACACTGGTCTCCTCCACCTCTATCTCTTTAAACTCCTTCAGAGGTTGTCTAGGGGGTAACACTGGTCTCCTCCACCTCTATCTCTTTAAACTCCTTCAGAGGTTGTCTAGGGGGTAACACTGGTCTCCTCTATCTCTTTAAACTCCTTCAGAGGTTGTCTAGGGGGTAACCCTGGTCTCCGCTATCTCTTTAAACTCATTCAGAGGTTGTCTAGGGGGTAACCCTGGTCTCCTCTATCTCTATCTCTTTAAACTCCTTCAGAGGTTGTCTAGGGGGTAACCCTGGTCTTTTTAAATCATGTCTTGAATGCAGTTTGGAATTCCTTTCTCCCCATCTCATTTCCTGTTGTAGATCTCTCTCTCTGTCTCTCCTACCCCTCTTTCTCTTTCCCCCCTCCCCCATCCTCAGTTTGGTGTTTCCCAGGTTTGGTAGGGGAGCTATAGGGAGGACCTCAGACCTCAGGCTTGGTAGGAGAGCTATAGGGAGGACCTCAGGCTTGGTAGGGGAGCTATAGGGAGGACCTCAGACCTCAGGCTTGGTAGGGGAGCTATAGGGAGGACCTCAGACCTCAGGCTTGGTTGGGGAGCTATAGGGAGGACCTCAGACCTCAGGCTTGGTAGGGGAGCTATAGGGAGGACCTCAGACCTCAGGCTTGGTAGGAGAGCTATAGGGAGGACCTCAGACCTCAGGCTTGGTAGGGGAGCTATAGGGAGGACCTCAGACCTCAGGCTTGGTAGGGGAGCTATAGGGAGGACCTCAGACCTCAGGCTTGGTTGGGGAGCTATAGGGAGGACCTCAGACCTCAGGCTTGGTAGGGGAGCTATAGGGAGGACCTCAGACCTCAGGCTTGGTAGGGGAGCTATAGGGAGGACCTCAGACCTCAGGCTTGGTAGGGGAGCTATAGGGAGGACCTCAGACCTCAGGCTTGGTAGGGGAGCTATAGGGAGGACCTCAGACCTCAGGCTTGGTAGGGGAGCTATAGGGAGGACCTCAGGCTTGGTAGGGGAGCTATAGGGAGGACCTCAGGCTTGGTAGGGGAGCTATAGGGAGGACCTCAGACCTCAGGCTTGGTAGGGGAGCTATAGGGAGGACCTCAGGCTTGGTAGGGGAGCTATAGGGAGGACCTCAGACCTCAGGCTTGGTAGGGGAGCTATAGGGAGGACCTCAGGCTTGGTAGGGGAGCTATAGGGAGGACCTCAGGCTTGGTGTGTGTGTGTGTGTGTGTGTGTGTGTGTGTGTGTGTGTGTGTGTGTGTGTGTGTGTGTGTGTGTGTGTGTGTGTGTGTGTGTGTGTGTGTGTGTGTGTGTGTGTGTGTGTGTGTGTGTGTGTGTGTGTGTGTGTTATAAGGTGGCTGGTCGGACTGTGTGTGTGTGTGTGTTATAATGTGGGTGGTTGGACTGTGTGTGTGTGTGTGTGTCTGTTATAATTTTTATGTGGTTGGACCACATTCCTGTGTAAGGGAGTGCTCTTTCACACATGTTCCGATGAATGAATTGGCTTCCTGCCCCCAGGGGGAAATACCCCCCCACACACACACACAGACACACAGGGAGGAGAGGGTATGAGAGGACATCTCGTATTAATCTGGTTCATGTCAGGAGCACAGCCTCTCTGCAAGTATGTGTGTGTGTGTGTGTGTGTGTGTGTGTGTGTGTGTGTGTGTGTGTGTGTGTGTGTGTGTGTGTGTGTGTGTGTGTGTGTGTGTGTGTGTGTGTGTGTGTGTGTGTGTGTGTGTGGCCGTGTGTGTGTGTGTGTGTGTGTGTGTGTGTGTGTGTGTGTGTGTGTGTGTGTGTGTGTGTGTGTGTGTGTGTGTGTGTGTGTGTGTGTGTGTGTGTGTGTGTGTGTGGCTACATATGTGTGCGGCCGTATGTGTGTGTGTGTGTGGCTATGTGTGTGGCTATGTGTGTGTGTGTGTGTGTGTGTGTGTGTGTGTGTGTGTGTGTGTGTGTGTGTGTGTGTGTGTGTGTGTGTGTGTGTGTGTGTGTGTGTGTGTGTGTGTGTGTGTGTGTGAAGCGTGTGTGTGTGTGTGTGTGTGTGTGTGTGTGTGTGTGTGTGTGTGTGTGTGTGTGTGTGTGTGTGTGTGTGTGTGTGTGTGTGTGTGTGTGTGTGTGTGTGTGTGTGTGTGTGTGCGGCTGTAAACTCTCATATCTATTGGGTGAAATACCACAGTGTGACATCACAGCAGCAAGATTTGTGACCTGTTGCCACAAGAAAAGGTCAACCAGTGAAGAACAAGCACCATTATAAATACAACCCATATTTATGTTTATTTTCCCTTGTGTAACCTTAACCATTTGTACATCATTACAACACTGTATATTTATATATATATGTGTTTAATATAATACATGTATTTATTATTTTGGAACTTCTGTATGTGTAATGTTTACTGTTCATTTTTATTGTTTATTTCAGAGGGATAGTGAGAGGGGGAGAGACGGAGAGATAGAGAAGTGGGAGAGAGAGAGGGGGAGAGAGAGAGAGAGGGGGGATAGAGAAGGGGGAGAGAGAGAGAGAGAGAGAGAGAGAGAGAGAGAGAGAGAGAGAGAGAGAGAGAGAGAGAGAGAGAGAGAGAGAGAGAGAGAGAGAGAGGGGGAGAGAGAGAGAGAGGTGGGAGAGATAGAGAAGGGGGAGAGAGAGAGAGAGGGGAGAGAGAGATACTATATAGTAGAATCTAATATATTACATAATAATATATAATATAACATGGCTTACGATGCATTATAACAAGGCTTACGACAGTTACCATGCATTATAACAAGGCTTACAACAGTTACGATGCATTATAACAAGGCTTACGACAGTTACCATGCATTATAACAAGGCTTACAACAGTTACGATGCATTATAACAAGGCTTACGACAGTTACGATGCATTATAACAAGGCTGATGACAGTTACCATGCATTATAACAAGGCTTACAACAGTTACGATGCATTATAAAGGCTTACAAGTTACCATGCATTATACCAAGGCTTACGACAGTTACCATGCATTATAACAAGGCTTACGACAGTTACCATGCATTATAACAAGGCTTACAACAGTTAACATGCATTATAACAAGGCTTACGACAGTTACGATGCATTATAACAAGGCTTACGACAGTTACAATGCATTATAACAAGGCTTACAACAGTTACCATGCATTATAACAAGGCTTACGACAGTTACCATGCATTATAACAAGGCTTACGACAGTTACAATGCATTATAACAAGGCTTATGACAGTTACGATGCATTATAACAAGGCTTGCGACAGTTACGATGCATTATAACAAGGCTTACGACAGTTACAATGCATTATAACAAGGCTTACAGCAGTTACCATGCATTATAACAAGGCTTACGACAGTTACAATGCATTATAACAAGGCTTACAACAGTTACGATGCATTATAACAAGGCTTACGACAGTTACAATGCATTATAACAAGGCGTACGACAGTTACCATGCATTATAACAAGGCTTACGACAGTTACAATGCATTATAACAAGGCTTACGACAGTTACCATGCATTATAACAAGGCTTATGACAGTTACAATGCATTATAACAAGGCTTACGACAGTTACAATGCATTACAACAAGGCTTACGACAGTTACAATGCATTATAACAAGGCTTATGACAGTTACCATGCATTATAACAAGGCTTACGACAGTTACCATGCATTATAACAAGGCTTACGACAGTTACAATGCATTATAACAAGGCTTATGACAGTTACGATGCATTATAACAAGGCTTGTGACAGTTACGATGCATTATAACAAGGCTTACTTACGATGCATTATAACAAGGCTTACAGCAGTTACCATGCATTATAACAAGGCTTACGACAGTTACCATGCATTATAACAAGGCTTACAACAGTTACGATGCATTATAACAAGGCTTACGACAGTTACCTGCATTATAACAAGGCTTACAACAGTTACGATGCATTATAACAAGGCTTACTCCTCCTCCTTACCATGCATTATAACAAGGCTTACAACAGTTACGATGCATTATAACAAGGCTTACAACAAGGAGAGTGAGAGACTGTTACTGTACTGTGGGAGAGATAGACCTGGATCAGGAGGAGGTCTTCAGAGAGAGAGATACTAATAGAGAATCTAATATATTACATAATAATATATAATATAACATGGCTCTGTGGTGGGTTAGTTACCATGCATTATAACAAGGCTTACAACAGTTACACCTGCATTATAACAAGGCTTACGACAGTTACCATGCATTATAACAAGGCTTACAACAGTTACGATGCATTATAACAAGGCTTACGACAGTTACCATGCATTATAACAAGGCTTACAACAGTTACGATGCATTATAACAAGGCTTACGACAGTTACCATGCATTATAACAAGGCTTACAACAGTTACTGCATTATAACAAGGCTTACGGTTACGATGCATTATAACAAGGCTGATGACAGTTACCATGCATTATAACAAGGCTTACAACAGTTAACATGCATTATACCAAGGCTTACCACAGTTACCATGCATTATACCAAGGCTTACTGACAGTTACCATGCATTATAACAAGGCTTACGACAGTTACCATGCATTATAACAAGGCTTACGTCAGTTACTGCATTATAACAAGGTGGACAGTTACTGCATTATAACAAGGCTTACGACAGTTACAATGCATTATAACAAGGCTTACGACAGTTACAATGCATTATAACAAGGCGTTACGACAGTTACCATGCATTATAACAAGGCTTACGACAGTTACAATGCATTATAACAAGGCTTACGACAGTTACCATGCATTATAACAAGGCTTATGACAGTTACAATGCATTATAACAAGGCTTACGTCTGTTACAATGCATTATAACAAGGGGTTACTGATTACAATGCATTATAACAAGGCTTATGACAGTTACGATGCATTATAACAAGGCTTGCGACAGTTACAATGCATTATAACAAGGCTCTGTCAGTTACAATGCATTATAACAATGGGTTACTGATGCATTATAACAAGGCTGACTGTTACAATGCATTATAACAAGGCTGAGTTCAGCCCTGCTAACCGATAACCTTTGTCTGTTCTCTCCTCCTCCTCCTCCTCCTCCTCCTCCTCCTCCTCCTCTCCTCCTCCTCTCTCATCCTCCTCCTCCTCCAGGTGAGGCTGAAGAACATCCTCCGTCCCAGGTCCCAACAGGATGAGAGACTGTTACTGTACTGTCAACCTGGATCAGGAGGAGGTCTTCAGAACCAAGATCATCGAGAAGTCTCTGTGGTGGGTTACTGATTACACCTGTCTGTCTGTCTGTGGTGGGTTACTGATTACACCTGTCTGTCTGTGGTGGGTTACTGATTACACCTGTCTGTCTGTCTGTGGTGGGTTACTGATTACACCTGTCTGTCTGTCTGTGGTGGGTTACTGATTACACCTGTCTGTCTGTGGTGGGTTACTGATTACACCTGTCTGTCTGTGGTGGGTTACTGATTACACCTGTCTGTCTCTCTGTGGTGGGTTACTGATTACACCTGTCTGTCTCTCTGTGGTGGGTTACTGATTACACCTGTCTGTCTCTCTGTGGTGGGTTACTGATTACACCTGTCTGTCTGTGGTGGGTTACTGATTACACCTGTCTGTCTCTCTGTGGTGGGTTACTGATTACACCTGTCTGTCTCTCTGTGGTGGGTTACTGATTACACCTGTCTGTCTGTCTGTGGTGGGTTACTGATTACACCTGTCTGTCTGTCTGTCTGTGGTGGGTTACTGATTACACCTGTCTGTCTCTCTGTGGTGGGTTACTGATTACACCTGTCTGTCTCTCTGTGGTGGGTTACTGATTACACCTGTCTGTCTGTGGTGGGTTACTGATTACACCTGTCTGTCTGTCTGTGGTGGGTTACTGATTACACCTGTCTCTCTCTCTGTGGTGGGTTACTGATTACACCTGTCTGTTTCTCTGTGGTGGGTTACTGATTACACCTGTCTGTCTCTCTGTGTCTGTGGTGGGTTACTGATTACACCTGTCTGTCTCTCTGTGGTGGGTTACTGATTACACCTGTCTGTCTGTCTGTGGTGGGTTACTGATTACACCTGTCTGTCTCTCTGTGGTGGGTTACTGATTACACCTGTCTGTTTCTCTGTGGTGGGTTACTGATTACACCTGTCTGTCTGTCTGTGGTGGGTTACTGATTACACCTGTCTGGAGTGACAAGGAGAGAACGCCCCCTGTCTGTAGAGACAAGGAGAGAACGCCCCCTGTAGAGACAAGGAGAGAACGCCCCCTGTCTGTAGAGACAAGGAGAGAACGCCCCCTGTAGAGACAAGGAGAGAACGCCCCCTGTAGAGACAAGGAGAGAACGCCCCCTGTAGAGACAAGGAGAGAACGCCCCCTGGAGAGACAAGGAGAGAACGCCCCCTGTAGAGACAAGGAGAGAACGCCCCCTGTCTGTAGAGACAAGGAGAGAACGCCCCCTAGAGAGACAAGGAGAGAACGCCCCCTGTCTGTAGAGACAAGGAGAGAACGCCCCCTGTCTGTAGAGACAAGGAGAGAACGCCCCCTGTAGAGACAAGGAGAGAACGCCCCCTGTAGAGACAAGGAGAGAACGCCCCCTGTCTGTAGAGACAAAGAGAGAACGCCCCCTGTCTGTAGAGACAAGGAGAGAACGCCCCCTGTAGAGACAAGGAGAGAACGCCCCCTGGAGAGACAAGGAGAGAACGCCCCCTGTCTGTAGAGACAAGGAGAGAACGCCCCCTGTCTGTAGAGACAAGGAGAGAACGCCCCCTGTAGAGACAAGGAGAGAACGCCCCCTGGAGAGACAAGGAGAGAACGCCCCCTGTAGAGACAAGGAGAGAACGCCCCCTGTCTGTAGAGACAAGGAGAGAACGCCCCCTGTCTGTAGAGACAAGGAGAGAACGCCCCCTGTCTGTAGAGACAAGGAGAGAACGCCCCCTGTAGAGACAAGGAGAGAACGCCCCCTGTCTGTACAGACAAGGAGAGAACGCCCCCTGGAGAGACAAGGAGAGAACGCCCCCTGTCTGTAGAGACAAGGAGAGAACGCCCCCTGTAGAGACAAGGAGAGAACGCCCCCTGGAGAGACAAGGAGAGAACGCCCCCTGTAGAGACAAGGAGAGAACGCCCCCTGGAGAGACAAGGAGAGAACGCCCCCTGTCTGTAGAGACAAGGAGAGAACGCCCCCTGTCTGCAGAGACAAGGAGAGAACGCCCCCTGTCTATAGAGACAAGGAGAGAACGCCCCCTGTAGAGACAAGGAGAGAACGCCCCCTGGAGAGACAAGGAGAGAACGCCCCCTGTCTGTAGAGACAAGGAGAGAACGCCCCCTGGAGAGACAAGGAGAGAACGCCCCCTGTCTGTAGAGACAAGGAGAGAACGCCCCCTGTAGAGACAAGGAGAGAACGCCCCCTGTCTGTAGAGACAAGGAGAGAACGCCCCCTGTCTATAGAGACAAGGAGAGAACGCCCCCTGTCTGTAGAGACAAGGAGAGAACGCCCCCTGGAGAGACAAGGAGAGAATGCCCCCTGGCTGTAGAGACAAGGAGAGAACGCCCCCTGGAGAGACAAGGAGAGAACGCCCCCTGGAGAGACAAGGAGAGAACGCCCCCTGTAGAGACAAGGAGAGAACGCCCCCTGTCTGGAGAGACAAGGAGAGAACGCCCCCTGGAGAGACAAGGAGAGAACGCCCCCTGGAGAGACAAGGAGAGAACGCCCCCTGTACAGACAAGGAGAGAACGCCCGTCTGCGTGTGTCTTCCACTATGTGTATCCGTTAGCGATGATGCTAATGAGAAGTCTAATGGTAGATAGAAAGGCTTCTGTAAAAACCTTGTCAGTTCACTACACAGGCTCCTCTGCTGACCTGACAGAAAGATAGCAGCATCATTTGCATCTGTCCAGTAGGTATTTGTTTTGCAAATTCTACCGTCACTTGTGCGCTAGAAAAACACAGATTAACACAGCCTCTTGCTAGCCTCTTGCTAGCCTCTTCTCTTGCTAGCCTTTTACTAGCCTCTGCTCTTGCTAGCCTCTTGCTAGCCTCTGGTCTTGCTAGCCTCTTCTCTTGCTTGCCTCTTCCCTTACTAGCCTTTTGCTAGCCTCTTCTCTTGCTAGCCTCTTTCTAGCCTCTGCTCTTGCTAGCCTCTTGCTAGCTTCTTGTTAGCCTCTTGCTAGCCTCTTCTCTTGCTTGCCTCTTTTACTAGCCTTTTGCTGCTCTTCTCTTGCTAGCCTCTTTCTAGCCTCTGCTCTTGCTAGCCTCTTGTTAGCCTCTCTGCTAGCCTCTTCTCTTGCTAGCCTCTTTCTAGCCTCTGCTCTTGCTAGCCTCTTACTAGCCTCTTACTAGCCTGTTGCTAGCCTCTTCTCTTGCTAGCCTCTTACTAGTCTCTTGCTATCCCCTTACTAGCCTCTTACTAGCCTCTTACTAGCCTGTTGCTAGCTTCTTGTTAGCCTCTTGCTAGCCTGTTAATAAGTACACGTTGGAAATAAAGAGCAACTACCTCAAACGTGGTCTCCTGATGTGGTTTAAACATTGTTGTGGACTAAGAACATCCAATGTGTTTTTTTGTCTATTAAAACGTGTGATTTTGAGGGAGTGAAATAAACAGGGGAAATCGGAAACCTAGAAAAACAAGACGGAGAAAATTACATTTGGGAAGAACTAAATGGAATCAGACAGTAGATGTTTTTATTCTATAGGGCCAGACATATGGGTGTCTGTGTGTGTGTGTGGGTGTGGGTGTGTGTGTGTGTGTGTCTGTGTGTGTGTGTCTGTGTGTGTGTGTAACTCGTTGTGTGTGTGTGTGTGTGTGTGTGTGTGTGTGTGTGTGTGTGTGTGTGTGTGTGTGTAATAGAATATAACATTGAGGAAGGTATGTTCAATGTAGATGGTCCCTCAGTACCTTGTCCAATGTAGATGGTCCCTGTGGTGTGTAGATGGTCCCTTGTGGTGTGTCAATGATGGTCCCTCAGCTACCCTGGCTTGTGTGTGTCCCTGTGTGTTGTGTGTGTCCCTGTGTGTGTGTGTGTCCCTCAGTGTGTTGTGTGTGTGTGGCTGTGTGTGATGGTCCCTGTGTGTGTGTTGTGTGTAGATGGTCCCTCAGCTACTGTGTGTGTGTGTCTCAGTACCCTGTGTGTGTGTGGTCCCTCAGCTACCCTGGCTTGTCCAATGTGTGTCCCTGTGTGTGTGTGTGATGGTCCCTGTGTGTGTGTGTGTGTGTGTGTGTGTGTGTGTGATGTCCCTGTGTGTGTGTGTAGATGGTGTGTGTGTGTGTGTGTCCTCAGCTGTTGTCTAATAGAATATAACATTGAGGTTCAATGTTGTTGTTCAACGTAGATGGTCCCTCAGCTACCTTGTTCAATGTAGATGGTCCCTCAGCTACCCTGGCTTGTCCAATGTAGATGGTCCCTCGGCTCACAGCTACCTTGTCCAATGTAGATGGTCCCTCAGCTACCTTGTTCAATGTAGATGGTCCCTCAGCTACCCTGGCTTGTCCAATGTAGATGGTCCCTCAGCTACCCTGGCTTGTCCAATGTAGATGGTCCCTCAGCTACCCTGGCTTGTCCAATGTAGATGGTCCCTCAGCTACCCTGGCTTGTCCAATGTAGATGGTCCCTCAGCTACCCTGGCTTGTCCAATGTAGATGGTCCCTCAGCTACCCTGGCTTGTCCAATGTAGATGGTCCCTCAGCTACCCTGGCTGGTTCAATGTAGATGGTCCCTCAGCTACCCTGGCTTGTCCAATGTAGATGGTCCCTCAGCTACCCTGGCTTGTCCAATGTAGATGGTCCCTCAGCTACCCTGGCTTGTCCAATGTAGATGGTCCCTCAGCTACCCTGGCTTGTCCAATGTAGATGGTCCCTCAGCTACCCTGGCTTGTCCAATGTAGATGGTCCCTCAGCTACCCTGGCTGGTTCAATGTAGATGGTCCCTCAGCTACCCTGGCTTGTCCAATGTAGATGGTCCCTCAGCTACCCTGGCTTGTTCAATGTAGATGGTCCCTCAGCTACCCTGGCTTGTCCAATGTAGATGGTCCCTCAGCTACCCTGGCTTGTCCAATGTAGATGGTCCCTCAGCTACCCTGGCTTGTCCAATGTAGATGGTCCCTCAGCTACAGCTGGCTTGTCCAATGTAGATGGTCCCTCAGCTACCCTGGCTTGTCCAATGTAGATGGTCCCTCAGCTACCTGGCTTGTCCAATGTAGATGGTCCCTCAGCTACCCTGGCTTGTCCAATGTAGATGGTCCCTCAGCTCTGGCCTACCTTGTCCAATGTAGATGGTCCCTCAGCTACCCTGGCTTGTCCAATGTAGATGGTCCCTCAGCTACCCTGGCTTGTCCAATGTAGATGGTCCCTCAGCTACCCTGGCTTGTCCAATGTAGATGGTCCCTCAGCTACCCTGGCTTGTCCAATGTAGATGGTCCCTCAGCTACCCTGGCTTGTCCAATGTAGATGGTCCCTCAGCTACCCTGGCTTGTCCAATGTAGATGGTCCCTCAGCTACCCTGGCTTGTCCAATGTAGATGGTCCCTCAGCTACCCTGGCTTGTCCAATGTAGATGGTCCCTCAGCTACCCTGGCTTGTCCAATGTAGATGGTCCCTCAGCTACCCTGGCTTGTCCAATGTAGATGGTCCCTCAGCTACCCTGGCTTGTCCAATGTAGATGGTCCCTCAGCTACCCTGGCTTGTCCAATGTAGATGGTCCCTCAGCTACCCTGGCTTGTTCAATGTAGATGGTCCCTCAGCTACCCTGGCTTGTCCAATGTAGATGGTCCCTCAGCTACCTGGCTTGTTCAATGTAGATGGTCCCTCAGCTACCCTGGCTTGTCCAATGTAGATGGTCCCTCAGCTACCTGGCTTGTCCAATGTAGATGGTCCCTCAGCTACCCTGGCTTGTCCAATGTAGATGGTCCCTCAGCTACCCTGGCTTGTCCAATGTAGATGGTCCCTCAGCTACCCTGTCCAATGTAGATGGTCCCTCAGCTACCCTGGCTTGTCCAATGTAGATGGTCCCTCAGCTACCCTGGCTTGTTCAATGTAGATGGTCCCTCAGCTACCCTGGCTTGTCCAATGTAGATGGTCCCTCAGCTACCCTGGCTTGTCCAATGTAGATGGTCCCTCAGCTACCCTGGCTTGTCCAATGTAGATGGTCCCTCAGCTACCCTGGCTTGTCCAATGTAGATGGTCCCTCAGCTACCCTGGCTTGTCCAATGTAGATGGTCCCTCAGCTACCCTGGCTTGTCCAATGTAGATGGTCCCTCAGCTACCCTGGCTTGTCCAATGTAGATGGTCCCTCAGCTACCCTGGCTTGTCCAATGTAGATGGTCCCTCAGCTACCCTGGCTTGTCCAATGTAGATGGTCCCTCAGCTACCCTGGCTTGTCCAATGTAGATGGTCCCTCAGCTACCCTGGCTTGTCCAATGTAGATGGTCCCTCAGCTACCCTGGCTTGTCCAATGTAGATGGTCCCTCAGCTACCCTGGCTTGTCCAATGTAGATGGTCCCTCAGCTACCCTGGCTTGTCCAATGTAGATGGTCCCTCAGCTACCCTGGCTTGTCCAATGTAGATGGTCCCTCAGCTACCCTGGCTTGTCCAATGTAGATGGTCCCTCAGCTACCCTGGCTTGTCCAATGTAGATGGTCCCTCAGCTACCCTGGCTTGTCCAATGTAGATGGTCCCTCAGCTACCCTGGCTTGTCCAATGTAGATGGTCCCTCAGCTACCCTGGCTTGTCCAATGTAGATGGTCCCTCAGCTAATTGTTGTCGTTTATAGACTGAGATTTGTTGATGTTTAATTGTTTTTTTTTCTCCTCCGCAGCCCTTTCTATGGAGAGGACTTTTATTGTGAAATCCCCCGCAGTTTCCGCCATCTGTCCTTCTACATCTTCGACAGAGACGTGTTCAGGAGGGACTCCAGCATCGGTGAGTCTGATCCTATTGGTCCGACAGACCATGTCAAACACACCTCTCCCTGCTTCTCTTCTTGTGATTGGACGGTGATGAAACCCTAACATAGAAACTTCCAATTTGGCATTCCTATTGGGATTTCAGACAAACAGGAAGCATGTTTAGCATCCCTGAAAACCGGTTAATGAGACCCAGGTGTTTAACTGTTTAGGCTGTGATTGGCTGTGCTGCGTTGGTTCCTGTGGTAACAGCCAAAATAGGAACTGTGGGAACAGCAGGAATGTTCATCATTGTTTTGATGTGCAGATGCAAACAAACAAACTGTTTTTCTGCAGGTCTGCAGTATTCTGAAAACTGGTTAACACAGACACAGAGTGTTTAACTGTTTAGGCAGAGATTGGCTGTGCTGGGTTGGTTCCCGTGGTAACAGACACAAAAGACAGAGAGAGACAGAGAGAACAGCAGGAATGTTCATCACAGACACAGAGACAGAGAGAGATGCAGAGAGAGAGAGACAAACTGTTTTTCAGCAGGTCTGCAGAGATTCAGTGAGAGAGAGAGAGAGAGAGAGAGACACACAGACACAGAGAGAGACAGAGAGAGAGAGAGACAGAGAGAGGGAGAGACAGAGAGAGACAGTGAGAGAGAGAGAGACAGCGAGAGAGAGAGAGAGACAGAGAGAGAGAGAGAGAGAGACAGAGAGAGGGATAGTTAGAAAGAGAGAAGAGAAGGGCCATGGAGGTGGTCTCGTGTGGAATAGATTCTCAACTGCCTTGGATCAATGTACATTATATTATGTGTCTGTGAGAAATGAAGGTCTGTCTGTCTGTCTGTCTGTCTGTCTGTCTGTCTGTCTGTCTGTCTGTCTGTCTGTCTGTCTGTCTGTCTGTCTGTCTGTCTGTCTGTCTGTCTGTCTGTCTGTCTGTCTGTCTGTCTGTCTGTCTGTCTGTCTGTCTGTCTGTCTGTCTGTCTGTCTGTCTGACTGCAGCTCTAATTCTGCTCTGACACAGGTGTGCAACATGTGTGTGTTGTACCTAATTTTGCTGTGTGTGTGTGTGTGCGAGCGTGCGTGCGTCTGTCTGTCTGTCTGTCTGTCTGTCTGTCTGTCTGTCTGTCTGTCTGTCTGTCTGTCTGTCTGTCTGTCTGTCTGTCTGTCTGTCTGTCTGTCTGTCTGTCTGTCTGTGTGTGTGTGTGTGTGTGTGTGTGTGTGTGTGTAGGTAAGGTAGCAGTGCAGAAAGAAGACCTCCAGAGGTATCATGGTAAAGACACCTGGTTCCCCCTGAGACACGTCAGCGCAGACTCAGAGGTTCAGGTCTGTAGGACGGAGAACACACACACACACACACACACACACACGCACGCACGCACGCACGCACGCACGCACGCACACGCACTACACACACGCACGCACGCACGCACGCACGCACGCACGCACGCACACACACACACACACACACACACACACACACACAGAATGGAAGGAACACACAGAATGCACGCACACGCACTCAGAAGGCAGCCCGCCCACATTGACCCCCATACAGTTCATACCACATTGACCCCCATACAGTTCATACCACATTGACCCCCACATTGACCCCCATACAGTTCATACCACATTGACCCCCCATACAGTTCATACCACATTGACCCCCATACAGTTCATACCACATTGACCCCCATACAGTTCATACCACATTGAATGGACAGTTCATACCACATTGACCCCCCATTGACCCCCCATACAGTTCATACCACATTGACCCCCCATACAGTTCATACCACATTGACCCCCCCATACAGTTCATACCACATTGACCCCCCATACAGTTCATACCACATTGACCCCCCATACAGTTCATACCACATTGACCCCCCCCCATACAGTTCATACCACATTGACCCCCCATACAGTTCATACCACATTGACCCCCCACATTGACCCCCCATACAGTTCATACCACATTGACCCCCCATACAGTTCATACCACATTGACCCCCATACAGTTCATACCACATTGACCCCCCATACAGTTCACATTGACCCCCCATACAGTTCATACCACATTGACCCCCCATACAGTTCATACCACATTGACCCCCCATTGACCCCCCCCCATACAGTTCATACCACATTGACCCCCATACAGTTCATACCACATTGACCCCCCATACAGTTCATACCACATTGACCCCCCATACAGTTCATACCACATTGACCCCCCATACAGTTCATACCACATTGACCCCCCATACAGTTCATACCACATTGACCCCCCCATACAGTTCATACCACATTGACCCCCACATTGACCCCCCCATACAGTTCATACCCCATAGACCCCCCATATAGTTTATACCACATTGACCCCCCATACAGTTCATACCACATTGACCCCCCCATTGACCCCCATACAGTTTATACCACATTGACCCCCATCAAATCAAATCAAATGTATTTATAAAGCCCTTTGTACATCAGCTGATATCTCAAAGTGCTGTACAGAAACCCAGCCTAAAACCCCAAACAGCAAGCAATGCAGGTGTAGAAGCACGGTGGCGAGGAAAAACTCCCTAGAAATGCCAAAACCTAGGAAGAAATCTAGAGAGGAACCGGGCTATGTGGGGTGGCCAGTCCTCTTCTGGCTGTGCCGGGTAGAGATTATAACAGAACATGGCCAAGATGTTCAAATGTTCATAAATGACCAGCATGGTCAAATAATAATAAGGCAGAACAGTTGAAACTGGAGCAGCAGCACGGTCAGGTGGACTGGGGACAGCAAGGAGCCATCATGTCAGGTAGTCCTGGGGCACGGTCCTAGGGCTCAGGTCAGTTGAAACTGGAGCAGCAGCACAGTCAGGTGGACTGGGGACAGCAAGGAGTCATCATGTCAGGTAGTCCTGGGACATGGTCCTAGGGCTCAGGTCAGTTGAAACTGGAGCAGCAGCATGGCCAGGTGGACTGGGGACAGCAAGGAGTCATCATGTCAGGTAGTCCTGGGACATGGTCCTAGGGCTCAGGTCCTCCGAGAGAGAGAAAGAAAGGAGAAAATTAGAGAACGCACACTTAGATTCACACAGGACACCGAATAGGACAGGAGAAGTACTCCAGATATAACAAACTGACCCTAGACCCCCGACACATAAACTACTGCAGCATAAATACTGGAGGCTGAGACAGGAGGGCAGCATAAATACTGGAGGCTGAGACAGGAGGAGACACTGTGGCCCCATCCGAGGACACCCCCAGACAGGGCCAAAACAGTTCACCCACATCACCAAACAGTTCATACCACATTGACCCCCCCAAAACAGTTCATACCACATTGACCCCCCCCAAAACAGTTTATTCCACATTGACCCCCCCAAAACAGTTTATTCCACATTGACCCCCCAAAACAGTTTATTCCACATTAACCCCCATACAGTTCATACTACATTGACCCTCCATCACCATACAGTTTATTCCACATTAACCCCTCATACAGTTCAAACTACATTGACCCTCCATCACCATATAGTTTATTCCACATTGACCCCCGCCCCCAGTTCATACAGGCATTTCTGCAGGTGTGTGTGTAACAAGCATTTCTCTACACTCACAGTAACATCTGCTAACCATGTGTATGTGACCAATAAGACTTGATAACCATGTGTATGTGACCAATAGGATTCGATTTGATAACCATGGTAACACTGTGTTCCTCAGGGAAAGGTCCACATAGAGCTCCGTCTCAGTGAGGTCATCACAGACAGCGGAGTCGTCTGTCATAAACTGGCCACACGGTGAGTACAACACACCTCAGGGATTCATGTCCCATCATCAAACCCTTCCCCGTTGAGACCGGTCGGTACAACACACCTCAGTGATTCCTGTCCCCGTAGACAGTCAGGCTACAACACACCTCAGTGATTCCTGTCCCTGTTGAGACCGGTCAGGCTACAACACACCTCAGTGATTCCTGTCCCCGTTGAGACCAGTCAGGCTACAACACACCTCAGTGATTCCTGTCCCCGTTGAGACCAGTCAGGCTACAACACACCTCAGTGATTCCTGTCCCCGTTGAGACCAGTCAGGCTACAACACACCTCAGTGATTCCTGTCCCCGTTGAGACCAGTCAGGCTACAACACACCTCAGTGATTCCTGTCCCCGTTGAGACCAGTCAGGTTACAACACACCTCAGTGATTCCTGTCCCCGTTGAGACCAGTCAGGCTACAACACACCTCAGTGATTCCTGTCCCCGTTGAGACGTGTCAGGCTACAACACACCTCACTGATTCCTGTCCCCGATGAGACCAGTCAGGCTACAACACACCTCAGTGATTCCTGTCCCTGTTGAGACCGGTCAGGCTACAACACACCTCACTGATTCCTGTCCCCGTTGAGACGTGTCAGGCTACAACACACCTCAGTGATTCCTGTCCCCGATGAGACCGGTCAGGCTACAACACACCTCAGTGATTCCTGTCCCCGATGAGACCAGTCAGGCTACAACACACCTCAGTGATTCCTGTCCCCGATGAGACCAGTCAGGCTACAACACACCTCACTGATTCCTGTCCCCGTTGAGACCAGTCAGGCTACAACACACCTCAGTGATTCCTGTCCCCGATGAGACCAGTCAGGCTACAACACACCTCAGTGATTCCTGTCCCCGATAAGACCAGTCAGGCTACAACACACCTCAGTGATTCCTGTCCCCGATGAGACCAGTCAGGCTACAACACACCTCAGTGATTCCTGTCCCTGTTGAGACCGGTCAGGCTACAACACACCTCAGTGATTCCTGTCCCCGATGAGACCGGTCAGTCTACAACACACCTCAGTGATTCCTGTCCCCGATGAGACCGGTCAGTCTACAACACACCTCAGTGATTCCTGTCCCATCATCAAACCCTTCCCCTTTGAGACCAGTCAGGCTACAACGCTACGGCTGTTCTACAGATGTCTGTGTGAGCGTTTGTTGCATGTGAGTGTGTTGTTATGTGGTGGGGGTTTGTGTGTTTTTGTGTGTGTGTGTGTGTGTGTGTGTGTGTGTGTGTGTGTGTGTGTGTGTGTGTGTGTGTGTGTGTGTGTGTGTGTGTGTGTGTGTGTGTGTGTGTGTGTGTGTGTGTGTGTGTGTGTGTGTGTGTGTGTGTGTGTGTGTGTGTGTGGGCGGTTTGTGTATGTGTGTTAGCGGGCGCGTGTTTGTGGAAATGGGTGTGTTTTGGGTTTGTGTCCTTGGAATGTGTGTGTGTTGTTTGTATGTGTTTCTGGAAATGTGTGTGTGTTGGATTGGAATGAGTCCTATTCTCTATTGGAATGAGTCCTATTCTCTATTGGAATGAGTCCTATTCTCTATTGGAATGAGTCCTATTCTCTATTGGAATGAGTCCTATTCTCTATTGGAATGAATCCTATTCTCTGTTCTATTGGAATGAGTCCTATTCTCTGTTGGAATGAGTCCTATTCTCTATTGGAATGAGTCCTATTCTCTATTGGAATGAGTCCTATTCTCTATTGGAATGAGTCCTATTCTCTATTGGAATGAGTCCTATTCTCTATTGGAATGAGTCCTATTCTCTGTTCTATTGGAATGAGTCCTATTCTCTATTGGAATGAGTCCTATTCTCTATTGGAATGAGTCCTATTCTCTATTGGAATGAGTCCTATTCTCTATTGGAATGAGTCATATTCTCTATTGGAATGAGTCCTATTCTCTATTGGAATGAGTCATATTCTCTATTGGAATGAGTCCTATTCTCTATTGGAATGAGTCCTATTCTCTATTGGAATGAGTCCTATTCTCTATTGGAATGAGTCCTATTCTCTATTGGAATGAGTCCTATTCTCTATTGGAATGAGTCCTATTCTCTATTGGAATGAGTCCTATTCTCTATTGGAATGAGTCCTATTCTCTATTGGAATGAGTCCTATTCTCTATTGGAATGAGTCCTATTCTCTATTGGAATGAGTCCTATTCTCTATTGGAATGAGTCCTATTCTCTGTTCTATTGGAATGAGTCCTATTCTCTGTTGGAATGAGTCCTATTCTCTATTGGAATGAGTCCTATTCTCTATTGGAATGAGTCCTATTCTCTATTGGAATGAGTCCTATTCTCTATTGGAATGAGTCATATTCTCTATTGGAATGAGTCCTATTCTCTATTGGAATGAGTCCTATTCTCTATTGGAATGAGTCCTATTCTCTATTGGAATGAGTCCTATTCTCTATTGGAATGAGTCCTATTCTCTTTTGGAATGAGTCCTATTCTCTGTTCTGTTGGAATGAGTCCTATTCTTTGTTCTATTGGAATGAGTCCTATTCTCTGTTGGAATGAGTCCTATTCTCTGTTGGAATGAGTCCTATTCTCTGTTCTATTGGAATGAGTCCTATTCTCTATTGGAATGAGTCCTATTCTCTGTTCTATTAGAATGAGTCCTATTCTCTATTGGAATGAGTCCTATTCTCTGTTGGAATGAGTCCTATTCTCTGTTATATTGGAATGAGTCCTATTCTCTGTTCTATTGGAATGAGTCCTATTCTCTATTGGAATGAGTCCTATTCTCTATTGGAATGAGTCCTATTCTCTATTGGAATGAGTCCTATTCTCTGTTCTATTGGAATGAGTCCTATTCTCTGTTGGAATGGAATGAGTCCTATTCTCTGTTCTATTGGAATGAGTCCTATTCTCTATTGGAATGAGTCCTATTCTCTGTTCTATTGGAATGAGTCCTATTCTCTGTTCTATTGGAATGAGTCCTATTCTCTGTTCTATTGGAATGAGTCCTATTCTCTGTTGGAATGAGTCCTATTCTCTGTTGGAATGAGTCCTATTCTCTATTGGAATGAGTCCTATTCTCTGTTCTATTGGAATGAGTCCTATTCTCTGTTGGAATGAGTCATATTCTCTGTTGGAATGAGTCCTATTCTCTGTTCTATTGGAATGAGTCCTATTCTCTGTTCTATTGGAATGAGTCCTATTCTCTATTGGAATGAGTCCTATTCTCTGTTGGAATGAGTCCTATTCTCTGTTCTATTGGAATGAGTCCTATTCTCTATTGGAATGAGTCCTATTCTCTGTTCTATTGGAATGAGTCCTATTCTCTGTTCTATTGGAATGAGTCCTATTCTCTGTTCTATTGGAATGAGTCCTATTCTCTATTGGAATGAGTCCTATTCTCTGTTGGAATGAGTCCTATTCTCTGTTCTATTGGAATGAGTCCTATTCTCTGTTGGAATGAGTCCTATTCTCTGTTCTATTGGAATGAGTCCTATTCTCTGTTCTATTGGAATGAGTCCTATTCTCTGTTCTATTGGAATGAGTCCTATTCTCTATTGGAATGAGTCCTATTCTCTGTTCTATTGGAATGAGTCCTATTCTCTGTTCTATTGGAATGAGTCCTATTCTCTATTGGAATGAGTCCTATTCTCTGTTCTATTGGAATGAGTCCTATTCTCTGTTCTATTGGAAAGAGTCCTATTCTCTATTGGAATGAGTCCTATTCTCTATTGGAATGAGTCCTATTCTCTATTGGAATGAGTCCTATTCTCTGTTCTATTGGAATGAGTCCTATTCTCTATTGGAATGAGTCCTATTCTCTATTGGAATGAGTCCTATTCTCTATTGGAATGAGTCCTATTCTCTATTGGAATGAATCCTATTCTCTGTTCTATTGGAATGAGTCCTATTCTCTGTTGGAATGAGTCCTATTCTCTATTGGAATGAGTCCTATTCTCTATTGGAATGAGTCCTATTCTCTATTGGAATGAGTCCTATTCTCTATTGGAATGAGTCCTATTCTCTATTGGAATGAGTCCTATTCTCTGTTCTATTGGAATGAGTCCTATTCTCTATTGGAATGAGTCCTATTCTCTATTGGAATGAGTCCTATTCTCTATTGGAATGAGTCCTATTCTCTATTGGAATGAGTCCTATTCTCTGTTCTATTGGAATGAGTCCTATTCTCTATTGGAATGAGTCCTATTCTCTATTGGAATGAGTCCTATTCTCTATTGGAATGAGTCCTATTCTCTATTGGAATGAGTCATATTCTCTATTGGAATGAGTCCTATTCTCTATTGGAATGAGTCATATTCTCTATTGGAATGAGTCCTATTCTCTATTGGAATGAGTCCTATTCTCTATTGGAATGAGTCCTATTCTCTATTGGAATGAGTCCTATTCTCTATTGGAATGAGTCCTATTCTCTATTGGAATGAGTCCTATTCTCTATTGGAATGAGTCCTATTCTCTGTTCTATTGGAATGAGTCCTATTCTCTGTTGGAATGAGTCCTATTCTCTATTGGAATGAGTCCTATTCTCTATTGGAATGAGTCCTATTCTCTATTGGAATGAGTCCTATTCTCTATTGGAATGAGTCATATTCTCTATTGGAATGAGTCCTATTCTCTATTGGAATGAGTCCTATTCTCTATTGGAATGAGTCCTATTCTCTATTGGAATGAGTCCTATTCTCTATTGGAATGAGTCCTATTCTCTATTGGAATGAGTCCTATTCTCTATTGGAATGAGTCCTATTCTCTGTTCTGTTGGAATGAGTCCTATTCTCTGTTCTATTGGAATGAGTCCTATTCTCTGTTGGAATGAGTCCTATTCTCTGTTGGAATGAGTCCTATTCTCTGTTCTATTGGAATGAGTCCTATTCTCTATTGGAATGAGTCCTATTCTCTGTTCTATTGGAATGAGTCCTATTCTCTATTGGAATGAGTCCTATTCTCTGTTGGAATGAGTCCTATTCTCTGTTATATTGGAATGAGTCCTATTCTCTGTTCTATTGGAATGAGTCCTATTCTCTATTGGAATGAGTCCTATTCTCTATTGGAATGAGTCCTATTCTCTATTGGAATGAGTCCTATTCTCTGTTCTATTGGAATGAGTCCTATTCTCTGTTGGAATGGAATGAGTCCTATTCTCTGTTCTATTGGAATGAGTCCTATTCTCTATTGGAATGAGTCCTATTCTCTGTTCTATTGGAATGAGTCCTATTCTCTGTTCTATTGGAATGAGTCCTATTCTCTGTTCTATTGGAATGAGTCCTATTCTCTGTTGGAATGAGTCCTATTCTCTGTTGGAATGAGTCCTATTCTCTATTGGAATGAGTCCTATTCTCTGTTCTATTGGAATTAGTCCTATTCTCTGTTGGAATGAGTCATATTCTCTGTTGGAATGAGTCCTATTCTCTGTTCTATTGGAATGAGTCCTATTCTCTGTTCTATTGGAATGAGTCCTATTCTCTATTGGAATGAGTCCTATTCTCTGTTGGAATGAGTCCTATTCTCTGTTGGAATGAGTCCTATTCTCTATTGGAATGAGTCCTATTCTCTGTTCTATTGGAATGAGTCCTATTCTCTGTTCTATTGGAATGAGTCCTATTCTCTGTTCTATTGGAATGAGTCCTATTCTCCATTGGAATGAGTCATATTCACTGTTGGAATGAGTCCTATTCTCTGTTCTATTGGAATGAGTCCTATTCTCTGTTGGAATGAGTCCTATTCTCTGTTCTATTGGAATGAGTCCTATTCTCTGTTCTATTGGAATGAGTCCTATTCTCTGTTCTATTGGAATGAGTCCTATTCTCTATTGGAATGAGTCCTATTCTCTGTTCTATTGGAATGAGTCCTATTCTCTGTTCTATTGGAATGAGTCCTATTCTCTATTGGAATGAGTCCTATTCTCTGTTCTATTGGAATGAGTCCTATTCTCTGTTCTATTGGAAAGAGTCCTATTCTCTATTGGAATGAGTCCTATTCTCTATTGGAATGAGTCCTATTCTCTATTGGAATGAGTCCTATTCTCTGTTCTATTGGAATGAGTCCTATTCTCTATTGGAATGAGTCCTATTCTCTATTGGAATGAGTCCTATTCTCTATTGGAATGAGTCCTATTCTCTATTGGAATGAGTCCTATTCTCTATTGGAATGAGTCCTATTCTCTGTTCTATTGGAATGAGTCCTATTCTCTGTTCTGTTGGAATGAGTCCTATTCTCTGTTCTATTGGAATGAGTCCTATTCTCTGTTCTATTGGAATGAGTCCTATTCTCTGTTCTATTGGAATGAGTCCTATTCTCTGTTCTATTGGAATGAGTCATATTCTCTATTGGAATGAGTCCTATTCTCTATTGGAATGAGTCCTATTCTCTATTGGAATGAGTCCTATTCTCTATTGGAATGAGTCCTATTCTCTGTTCTATTGGAATGAGTCCTATTCTCTGTTCTATTGGAATGAGTCCTATTCTCTGTTCTATTGGAATGAGTCCTATTCTCTGTTCTATTGGAAAGAGTCCTATTCTCTATTGGAATGAGTCCTATTCTCTATTGGAATGAGTCCTATTCTCTGTTCTATTGGAATGAGTCCTATTCTCTGTTCTATTGGAATGAGTCCTATTCTCTGTTCTATTGGAATGAGTCCTATTCTCTATTGGAATGAGTCCTATTCTCTGTTCTATTGGAATGAGTCCTATTCTCTATTGGAATGAGTCATATTCTCTGTTCTATTGGAATGAGTCCTATTCTCTGTTCTATTGGAATGAGTCCTATTCTCTGTTCTGTTGGAATGAGTCCTATTCTCTGTTCTATTGGAATGAGTCCTATTCTCTGTTCTATTGGAATGAGTCCTATTCTCTATTGGAATGAATCCTATTCTCTATTGGAATGAGTCCTATTCTCTATTGGAATGAGTCCTATTCTCTGTTCTATTGGAATGAGTCCTATTCTCTATTGGAATGAGTCCTATTCGCTGTTCTATTGGAATGAGTCCTATTCTCTATTGGAATGAGTCCTATTCTCTGTTGGAATGAGTCCTATTCTCTGTTCTATTGGAATGAGTCCTATTCTCTGTTCTATTGGAATGAGTCCTATTCTCTATTGGATTGAATGAGTCCTATTCTCTGTTGGAATGAGTCCTATTCTCTGTTGGAATGGAATGAGTCCTATTCTCTGTTCTATTGGAATGAGTCCTATTCTCTGTTGGAATGAGTCCTATTCTCTGTTGGAATGGAATGAGTCCTATTCTCTGTTCTATTGGAATGAGTCCTATTCTCTGTTGGAATGAGTCCTATTCTCTGTTGGATTGGATGAGTCCTATTCTCTGTTGGAATGGAATGAGTCCTATTCTCTGTTCTATAGGAATGAGTCCTATTCTCTGTTGGATTGGATGAGTCCTATTCTCTGTTGGAATGGAATGAGTCCTATTCTCTGTTCTATAGGAATGAGTCCTATTCTCTGTTGGATTGGATGAGTCCTATTCTCTGTTGGAATGGAATGAGTCCTATTCTCTGTTGGAATGGAATGAGTCCTATTCTCTGTTGGAATGGAATGAGTCCTATTCTCTATAGGAATGAGTCCTATTCTCTGTTGGAATGGAATGAGTCCTATTCTCTGTTGGAATGGAATGAGTCCTATTCTCGTCACTTTGATTTAGTGTGATTCAGTTCCGTCTCATTTTATTGTAATGATTTTTGAAAGGGCGCTTGGCTCAACCCACAAACTAATTGACTCAAGGAAGTGTAATCACAAACAGAGTCTGAAGTCCCAAACATCAACTCACTTATGGGCGTCTCCCTCTGTCCATTGCAACAGCGTTCAGTCAGTGTCTGTCTGTCTGTCTGTCTGTCTGTCTGTCTGTCTGTCTGTCTGTCTGTCTGTCTGTCTGTCTGTCTGTCTGTCTGTCTGTCTGTCTGTCTGTCTGTCTGTCTGTCTGTCTGTCTGTCTGTCTGTCTGTCTGTCTGTCTGTCTGTCTGTCTGTCTGTCTGTCTGTCTGTCTGTCTGTCTGTCTGTCTGTCTGTCTGTCTGTCTGTCTGTCTGTCTGTCTGTGTGTGTGTGTGTGTGTGTGTGTGTGTGTGTGTGTGTGTGTGTGTGTGTGTGTGTGTGTGTGTGTGTGTGTGTGTGTGTGTGTGTGTGTGTGTGTGTGTGTGTCTAGGTCAGCCAGAGGTTATATTAAACAGGCTCACTGACAGGAAGTTGTCTGTCGTTAGTGAACCTTCCTCCTCCGCCCGCTGACATCATCATTAGCCTGTGTTGACGGGGCGTCAGTGACAGAGAGGAAGTGATGCGTCCTGCTGGCAGTGTCACCTCTTTACAGCATGATGTCACCATGGAGGGAGGGGTTGCTATACCAACAGACGCTCTGCTGTGATTGGTCTAAACAGGTGGTGGTCACAAAACAGTCTGTATAGCTGAATAGAGCCTCACTCTGATGAAACCCTCACTCTGAGGGAACACTCACTCTGATGAAACCCTCACTCTGAGGGAACACTCACTCTGATGAAACCCTCACTCTGAGGGAACACTCTGAGGAAACACTCACTCTGAGGAAACCCTCACTCTGAGGGAACACTCACTCTGAGGGAACCCTCACTCTGAGGGAACACTCACCCTGAGGGAACACTCACTCTGATGAAACCCTCACTCTGATGAAACCCTCACTCTGATGAAACACTCACTCTGAGGAAACACTCACTCTGATGAAACCCTCACTCTGAGGAAACACTCACTCTGAGGAAACCCTCACTCTGAGGGAACACTCACTCTGAGGGAACACTCACTCTGAGGGAACACTCACTCTGAGGAAACACTCACTCTGAGTAAGCCCGCACTCTGAGGGAACACTCACTCTGAGGAAACACTCACTCTGATGAAACCCTCACTCTGATGAAACACTCACTCTGAGGAAACACTCACTCTGATGAAACCCTCACTCTGATGAAACCCTCACTCTGAGGAAACCCTCACTCTGATGAAACACTCACTCTGAGGAAACACTCACCCTGATGAAACCCTCACTCTGATGAAACCCTCACTCTGAGGGAACACTCACTCTGAGGAAACCCTCACTCTGATGAAACCCTCACTCTGAGGAAACCCTCACTCTGAGGAAACCCTCACTCTGATGAAACCCTCACTCTGAGGGAACACTCACTCTGAGGAAACACTCACTCTGAGGAAACACTCACTCTGAGGAAACACTCACTCTGAGGGAATACTCACTCTGAGGGAACACTCACTCTGAGGAAACACTCACTCTGAGGAAACCCTCACTCTGATGAAACCCTCACTCTGAGGAAACCCTCACTCTGATGAAACCCTCACTCTGATGAAACCCTCACTCTGAGGGAACCCTCACTCTGAGGAAACACTCACTCTGAGGAAACACTCACTCTGAGGAAACACTCACTCTGAGGAAACCCTCACTCTGATGAAATCCTCACTCTGAGGGAACACTCACTCTGATGAAACCCTCACTCTGATGAAATCCTCACTCTGAGGGAACACTCACTCTGATGAAACCCTCACTCTGATGAAATCCTCACTCTGAGGAAACACTCACTCTGATGAAACACTCACTCTGAGGGAACACTCACTCTGAGGAAACCCTCACTCTGAGGAAACCCTCACTCTGAGGAAACACTCACTCTGAGGAAACCCTCACTCTGAGTGTTTAGACATTGCATTCTGTGTGTGTGTAATGTGTGTAGTGTGTGTAATGTGTGTAGTGTGTGTGTGTGTCGTGTAATGTGTGTGTGTGTAATGTGTGCGTGTGTGTAATGTGTAATGTGTGTGTGGTGTGTGTATGTATGTATGTGTGTGTAGTGTATGTATGTGTGTGTAGTGTATGTGTGTGTAATGTGTGCGTGTAGTGTGTGTGTGTGTCTGTCTGTGTCTGTGTGTGTGTGTGTGTGTGTGTGTGTGTGTGTGTGTGTGTGTGTGTGTGTGTGTGTGTGTGTGTGTGTGTGTGTGTGTGTGTGTGTGTGTGTGTGTGTGTGTGTGTGTGTGTGTCTGTCGTTAGTGAACCTGTGTGTGTGTGTAGTGTGTGTGTGTGTGTGTGTAGTGTATAGTGTGTGTGTCAGTGTGTGTGTAGTGTGTGTTACTAACAGTCTCTCTCTGCAGTGTGTTGGAGTGCCAGGGCCTGCCCATCGTGAATGGACAGTGTGTCGTGTGTAGTGTGTGTGTGTGTGTGTAGTGTGTGTGTGTGTGTGTAGTGTGTAGTGTGTGTTACTAACAGTCTCTCTCTGCAGTGTGTTGGAGTGCCAGGGCCTGCCCATCGTGAATGGACAGTGTGTTGTGTGTAGTGTGTGTGTGTGTAGTGTGTAGTGTGTGTTACTAACAGTCTCTCTCTGCAGTGTGTTGGAGTGCCAGGGCCTGCCCATCGTGAATGGACAGTGTGTTGTGTGTAGTGTGTGTAGTGTGTGTGTAGTGTGTGTTACTAACAGTCTCTCTCTGCAGTGTGTTGGAGTGCCAGGGCCTGCCCATCGTGAATGGACAGTGTGTTGTGTGTGTGTGTGTGTGTGTGTGTGTAGTGTGTGTGTAGTGTGTAGTGTGTGTTACTAACAGTCTCTCTCTGCAGTGTGTTGGAGTGCCAGGGCCTGCCCATCGTGAATGGACAGTGTGTTGTGTGTGTGTGTGTGTGTGTGTGTGTAGTGTGTAGTGTGTGTGTGTGTGTGTAGTGTGTGTGTGTGTGTAGTGTGTGTGTAGTGTGTGTGTAGTGTGTGTTACTAACAGTCTCTCTCTGCAGTGTGTTGGAGTGCCAGGGCCTGCCCATCGTGAATGGACAGTGTGTTGTGTGTAGTGTGTGTGTGTGTAGTGTGTAGTGTGTGTTACTAACAGTCTCTCTCTGCAGTGTGTTGGAGTGCCAGGGCCTGCCCATCGTGAATGGACAGTGTGTTGTGTGTAGTGTGTGTAGTGTGTGTGTAGTGTGTGTTATTAACAGTCTCTCTCTGCAGTGTGTTGGAGTGCCAGGGCCTGCCCATCGTGAATGGACAGTGTGTTGTGTGTGTGTGTAGTGTGTAGTGTGTGTGTGTGTGTGTAGTGTGTAGTGTGTGTGTAGTGTGTGTTACTAACAGTCTCTCTCTGCAGTGTGTTGGAGTGCCAGGGCCTGCCCATCGTGAATGGACAGTGTGTTGTGTGTGTGTGTAGTGTGTAGTGTGTGTGTGTGTGTGTAGTGTGTGTGTGTGTGTGTGTGTAGTGTGTGTGTAGTGTGTGTGTAGTGTGTGTTACTAACAGTCTCTCTCTGCAGTGTGTTGGAGTGCCAGGGCCTGCCCATCGTGAATGGACAGTGTGTTGTGTGTAGTGTGTGTGTGTGTGTGTAGTGTGTGTGTGTAGTGTGTGTGTAGTGTGTGTTACTAACAGTCTCTCTCTGCAGTGTGTTGGAGTGCCAGGGCCTGCCCATCGTGAATGGACAGTGTGTTGTGTGTGTGTGTAGTGTGTAGTGTGTGTGTGTGTGTGTAGTGTGTAGTGTGTGTGTAGTGTGTGTTACTAACAGTCTCTCTCTGCAGTGTGTTGGAGTGCCAGGGCCTGCCCATCGTGAATGGACAGTGTGTTGTGTGTGTGTGTAGTGTGTAGTGTGTGTGTGTGTGTGTAGTGTGTGTGTGTGTGTGTGTGTGGTGTGTGTGTGTGTAGTGTGTAGTGTGTGTTACTAACAGTCTCTCTCTGCAGTGTGTTGGAGTGCCAGGGCCTGCCCATCGTGAATGGACAGTGTGTTGTGTGTAGTGTGTGTGTAGTGTGTAGTGTGTGTTACTAACAGTCTCTCTCTGCAGTGTGTTGGAGTGCCAGGGCCTGCCCATCGTGAATGGACAGTGTGATCCGTACGCTGCGGTCTCCCTGCTGGGCCCATCCAGGTCAGAGCCAACGATCAACTGTTACATCTATCAGACTTCTATGTGATAGGCAGTCGTTTAACCTTCCCTTCTCCTTGTCTCTTGCTCTCTCTTTCGTTCCATCACACTCTCTCTCTCTCTCTCTCTCTCTCTCTGTCTCTCTCTCTCTCTCTCTCTCTCTCTCTCTCTCTCTCTCTCTCTCTCTCCCTCTCTCTCTCCCTCTCTCTCTCTCTGTCTCTTTCTCTCTCTCTCTCTCTCTCCCCCTCTCTCTCTCTCTCTCCCTCTCTCTCTCTGTCTCCCCTCTCTCTCTCCCCCTCTCTCTCTCTCATCGGAGTGCATGCTGGGAGTGAGTCGTCAAGCAGGAGTGATTGTGAGAGCGAATGGTTTTTCTTTTTCACTCTATCGGGTTGTTGTATGTATATATATATATTGATTAGGTTAGTTGTTTTAAGGGTATCTTGTTTAAACTATCACTAAGCACGTATAGGGGTGGTGGGATCTTTGAGGTTGGTTTTTCGCGAGGGGCACAACCAGCGGGTGGGGCTGGTTGTTATGGCCACTCGTGGAAATGGAGAGTTTGAAAAACTTAGTCGGAGGCATGGAGTAAAGATTCCTGCTGCGACAGGGTGTTCAGTGGAAGAATGTAGCTTGGCTGTGGGTGCTATCATTGGGTATGATAGCATCAAATCAGCCTCAAGGATGAATAGCGCTGTAGTGATATTCTTAGATTCAATTGAAAAGGTGAATAGAATAGTTGAGATGGGTGTCGTGTTGAGAGAAACACAGACGTCGGTATTTCCGCTTATGAATCCGGCGAAGAAAGTCATGCTTTCTAACGTGCCACCATTTGTTAGAGATGAAGTGTTATGGCGAGAGTTATCGCGCCATGGTCAAATAGTGTCTACAATAAAGAAAGTTCCTTTTGGATGCAAATCTCCGTTGTTGAAACATGTCGTGTCTCATAGGAGACAAGTGCATATGATTTTAAAAAAGGAAGGAGATGAACTGGATTTAGCGTTTAGCTTTAAGATTGATGGATTTGATTATGTCTTCTTTGCATCTACTGAATCAATGAAATGCTTTGGCTGTGGAAGAGAGGGGCATTTGGTGCGTAATTGTCCCGAAAATGAGCGCGCTGAGCCTGGTAGTAGTTTTAGTGCGAGTACAACTAACGCACCACCGCGAAGGGATGAACATGCTAAGGGTACAGGAGAAGAGAGAAGGTGGGCAGATGTGGTTGGAAAAGGAGGAGAGGAAGGCAGTGTGGATACGGGGGCAATTGTGGTAGATCAGAACAAAGAGGGAGGGGAAACAGTAGGCGAGATTGCGACTGCCGTCGCTGAGGTGGTGCTGGAAAATGAAATTGGAGGTCAAGAGGAGATTGAAATAACGGAAAAGGAAGCGGATGTTTTCAAAATACCGAGGAGTAAAAGGAAGAATGTAAGGGGTGGTGAAGGGTCTAATTCTAAGAGAAAGGTAGAGTTTGATAAATCAATTGAAGATGAACAAGGTGTAGAGATGGTGGAGTATTCTTCTGGGGAGGATAGTGAGAGTGAGTCATCTGACGCGTCACAACAATATAGTGAGATAAATGGGGTGGAAGGGAGGTATGGGATCGAGAGGATACGTCAATTTTTGAAGTTGACAAAAGGGAAGAAATATATGCAAGATTACAATGTAACTGATTTTTTCCCTGAACGTGAATTGTTTATTGAATCAGCAAAGTTTCTGATGTCAAAAATTACAGGCGGAAGTTTGAAAAGCCCTGAAATTGCTAGACTCAAGAAAGTGGTCACAAGAGTGATAAGTGATGTAAATTCTAAAGAAAATGAAAGAGTTCAGTTGCAGTCTTAACTCTGTAAAGAGATGTGGTGGCTGGATCGTCCTCTGTATATTTTTTTTATCCATGAGCAGTTTTAAGATTTCTTCTTTAAACGTAAATGGGGCAAGAGATGTAAAAAAAAAGAGCCATGGTGTATGAGTTAATTAGGGGAAAGGGAAGTGACATAATTTTTTTACAAGAAACGCATAGTAATTTGGAAAATGAAGTTATGTGGCAACAGGAGTGGGGGGGACAGTGGTGTGTAGTCATAAAAACTCAAAAAGTGGGGGTGTGGTTATTTTGTTCTCAAAAGGGTTTTTGCCGTTGTCATATGAGGTTGAAGAGGTAGTTGAGGGGAGGTTATTAAAAGTTAGAGCAAGGTATGAAAACATCACTATGTGTCTGATAAATGTATATGCCCCAGTGATGACAGTTGAGAGGGTATGTTTTTTAGAGACACTATCAAATACCATTGAGAAATGTAACAAAGAAGATTATTTGTTTATTGCTGGGGATTTTAACTGCACAGTTAGTGATTTAGATAGAAATCACCAAGAACCTCATATAGCCTCAAGGATGTTTTTAAAACGCCTCATTGTAACAAATGAATTGTGTGATATTTGGCGGAGTCAACATGGAGGAACAAGGCAGTACACCTGGGCGCATGTGAGAGAGAATATCATCTCTATGGCCAGGTTAGATAGGTTTTATGTTTTTGAGCATCAATCTCAGGTCTGTAAATCAAGTGTGATAACTCCAGTGGGGTTTTCTGATCATTGTTTAATAACAGAGGTGGTGTTCATTAACGATGTAAAACCCAAAAGCGCATACTGGCATTTTAATATAACTTTATTGAGTGATGCTCACTTCAGGAACTGTTTCAGTTTTTTTTGGGAGAGATGGAGATCTCAAAAAGCCAGTTTTGTATCCATTCAACAGTGGTGGGATATATGGAAAATCCAGATTCAACAATTTTGTAATCAATACACGAGGAATGTCACTAAAGATATCACCAGATCAATGAAAGCCCTAGAGATTGAAATAGTGGAACTCATGACATTGGTTGAGACCACAGGAGATCGAGGCCATACTCAGGCCCTCAAGAGGAGAAAAGCTGCATTGGTAGACCTGCTGGGTATCAGAGCACAGGGGGCACTGGTGAGAAGTAAATTTCAGGGAATATCTGAAATGGATGCCTCATCCAAATTTTTCTTTGGTTTAGAGAAAAAGAATGGACAAAGAAAAATTATTCATTGTCTCAAATCAGCTGTTGGACAAGAGCTCACTAGCCCTAGTGAAATTAGAAAGAGGGCAGTAGAGTTCTATGCTGAGCTCTACAAATGTGAGTACAAAGAGGACAAAACAGTGACACAGCAGTTCTTTGATGGGCTCCCAAAGGTGGCTGCAGAAGTTCAGGTTGAGCTTGAGCAACCATTGTCTTTGCAGGATTTATACACTGCATTAAAAGGCATGGAAAATGGAAGGGCACCAGGCATTGATGGGCTTCCCGTTGACTTTTTTAAGTCTTTTTGGGCTATGTTGGGAGAGGATTGGTTAGAAGTAGCTAATGATAGTTTAACCGGAGGGTTACTACCAATAAGCTGCAGAAGGGCTGTCCTCACCCTACTGCCCAAAAAGGGTGACCCAAGGGAGGTGAAGAACTGGAGGCCGGTGGCTTTATTGTGCACTGATTATAAGATATTGTCAAAAGCTTTGTCCAACAGGCTGAGGGAGGTGATGGGGCAAATCATACATACGGATCAGTCCTACTGTGTTCCTGGCAGGCAGATAGGGGATAACATTTCTCTGATTCGTGATTTTTTGGACGTCTCTAGGGATATTGGGTTGGATGCTGGTCTAATTTCAATTGATCAGGAAAAGGCATTTGACCGAGTTGAACATCAATACTTATGGCACACACTTGAGGCGTTTGGGTTCAGCTCTGGTTTTATTGCCATGATCAAGGTGATATATGGTGACATTGAAAGTGTATTGAAAGTTAACGGTGGTTTGAGTGCTCCTTTTAAAGTGTGTAGAGGTATTAGGCAGGGATGTTCTATGTCAGGAATGTTATATGCCATTGCTATAGAGCCACTACTAAATAGCATTAGAAGTCGCATTGCAGGGGTGTGCTTTT
>NW_025745304.1:427228-437228 GCF_021184085.1 Oncorhynchus gorbuscha | reverse complement strand
TCTCCATCCTCCCCTTCTCTCCATCCTCCCATCCTCCCCCTTCTCTCCATCTTCCTCTCTCTCTCTCTCTCTCTCTCTCTCTCCATCCTCCTCTCTCTCTGTCTCTCTCCATCCTCCTCTCTCTCTCATCCTCTCATCCTCCCCTTCTCTCCTCCTTTCTCTCTCATCCTCCTCTCTCTCCATCCTCCCCTCTCTCTCTCTCTCCATCCTCCCCTCCTCTCTCTCTCTCCAACCTCCTCTCTCTCTCTTCATCCTCCTCTCTCTCTCCATCCTCCCCTCCTCTCTATCTCTCTCCATCCTCCCATCCTCTCTCTCTCTCTCTCCATCCTCCTCTCTCTCTCCATCCTCCTCTCCTCCTCTCTCTCTCCATCCTTTCCTCCTCTCCTCCTCTCTCTCTCCATCCTCCCCTCCTCATCTCTCTCTCCATCCTCCTCTCTCTCTCTCTCTCCCTCTCTCTCCATCCTCTCCTCCTCTCCTCTTCTCTCTCGCCATCCTCCCCTCCTCTCTCTCTCTCTCCATCCTCCCCTCCTCATCTCTCTCTCCATCCTCCTCTCTCTCTCTCGCCATCCTCCCCTCCTCTCTCTCTCTCTCCATCCTCCCCTCCTCATCTCTCTCTCCATCCTCCTCTCTCTCTCTCTCCATCCTCCCCTCCTCTCTCTCTCTCCATCCTCTCCTCCTCTTCTCCTCTCACTCTCCATCCTCCTCTCTCTCTCCATCCTCTCCGCCTCTCTCTCTCTCTCCATCATCCCCTCCTCATCTCTCTCTCCATCCTCCTCTCTCTCTCTCCCTCTCTCTCCATCCTCTCCTCCTCTCCTCTTCTCTCTCACTATCCTCCCCTCCTCTCTCTCTCTCCATCCTCCCCTCCTCATCTCTCTCTCCATCCTCCTCTCTCTCTCTCTCCATCCTCCCCTCCTCTCTCTCTCTCCATCCTCTCCTCCTCTTCTCCACTCACTCTCCATCCTCCTCTCTCTCCATCATCTCCTCCTCTCTCTCTCCACCCTCTCCTCCTCATCTCTCTCTCCATCCTCCTCTCTCTCTCTCTCCATCCTCTCCTCCTCTCCTCTTCTCTCTCTCCATCCTCTCCTCCTCTCCTCCTCTCTCTCTCCATCCTCCCCTCCTCCTCTCACTCTCCATCCTCCTCTCTCTCTCCATCCTCCTCCTCTCTCTCTCTCCATCCTCTCCTCCTCTCCTCCTCTCTCTCTCCATCCTCCCCTCCTCTCTCTCTCCATCCTCCCCTCCTTTCTCTCTCTCCATCCTCTCCCTCCTCTCTCTCTCCATCCTCCCCTCCTCTCTCTCTCTCCATCCTCTCCTCCTCTTCTCCTCTCTCTCTCCATCCTCTCCTCCTCTCTCTCCATCCTCCCCTCCTCTCTCTCTCTCTCCATCCTCCCCTCCTCCTCTCACTCTCCATCCTCCTCTCTCTCTCTCCATCCTCCCCTCCTCTCTCTCTCCATCCTCTCCTCCTCTCCTCCTCTCTCTCTCCATCCTCCCCTCCTCTCTCTCTCTCCATCCTCCCTCCTTTCTCTCTCTCCATCCTCTCCTCCTCTCCTCCTCTCTCTCTCCATCCTCCCCTCCTCTCTCTCTCCATCCTCTCCTCCTCTTCTCCTCTCTCTCTCCATCCTCTCCTCCTCTCCCCTCTCCATCCTCCCCTCCTCTCTCTCTCTCCATCCTCCCCTCCTCCCTAGGTACTTTCTGCAGCCCAGGGATAACGGAGGGAAGCCGGTGAAAGTGGATGAGTTGGGTTCTCTTCGTTTAAACATAGTTTACACTGAGGACCATGTGTTCCCCTCTGACCACTACGGCCCTCTGAGAGACCTGATGTTGACCTCGGCTAACGTAAAGGTGAGGGGGTGTACTGTAGATACCTAATGTAAAGGGGGGTACTGTAGATACCTAATGTAAAGGGGGGTGTACTGTAGATACCTAATGTAAAGGGGGGTACTGTAGATACCTAATGTAAAGGGGGATACTGTAGATACCTAATGTAAAGGGGGGTACTGTAGATACCTAATGTAAAGAGGGGTACTGCAGATACCTAATGTAAAGGGGGTACTGTAGATACCTAATGTAAAGGGGAGGGGATGTAGATACCTAATGTAAAGGGGGGTACTGTAGATACCTAATGTAAAGGGGGGATGTAGATACCTAATGTAAAGGGGGGGTGTAGATACCTAATGTAAAGGGAGGTACTGTAGATACCTAATGTAAAGGGGGTACTGTGGATACCTAATGTAAAGGGGGGATGTAGATACCTAATGTAAAGGGGGGTACTGTAGATACCTAATGTAAAGGGGGGATACTGTACATACCTAATGTAAAGGGGGGTACTGTAGATACCTAATGTAAAGGGGGTACTGTAGATACCTAATGTAAAGGGGGTACTGCAGATACCTAATGTAAAGGGGGGGTACTGTAGATACCTAATGTAAAGGGGGTACTGTAGATACCTAATGTAAAGGGGGGTACTGTAGATACCTAATGTAAAGGGGGGTACTGTAGATACCTAATGTAAAGGGGGGTACTGTAGATACCTAATGTAAAGGGGGGTACTGTAGATACCTAATGTAAAGGGGGGTACTGTAGATACCTAATGTATAGGGGGTACTGTAGATACCTAATGTAAAGGGGGTACTGTAGATACCTAATGTAAAGGGGGGTACTGTAGATACCTAATGTAAAGGGGGGTACTGTAGATACCTAATGTAAAGGGGGGGATACTGTAGATACCTAATGTAAAGGGGGGTACTGTAGATACCTAATGTAAAGGGGGGTACTGTAGATACCTAATGTAAAGGGGGGTACTGTAGATACCTAATGTAAAGGGGGTACTGTAGATACCTAATGTAAAGGGGGGTACTGTAGATACCTAATGTAAAGGGGGGTACTGTAGATACCTAATGTAAAGGGGGGTACTGTAGATACCTAATGTAAAGGGGGTACTGTAGATACCTAATGTAAAGGGGGGTACTGTAGATACCTAATGTAAAGGGGGGTACTGTAGATACCTAATGTAAAGGGGGGTACTGTAGATACCTAATGTAAAGGGGGGTACTGTAGATACCTAATGTAAAGGGGGGTACTGTAGATACCTAATGTAAAGGGGGTACTGTAGATACCTAATGTAAAGGGGGGGTACTGTAGATACCTAATGTAAAGGGGGTACTGTAGATACCTAATGTAAAGGGGGTACTGTAGATACCTAATGTAAAGGGGGTACTGTAGATACCTAATGTAATACCTAATGTAAAGGGGGGTACTGTAGATACCTAATGTAAAGGGGGGTACTGTAGATACCTAATGTAAAGGGGGGTACTGTAGATACCTAATGTAAAGGGGGTACTGTAGATACCTAATGTAAAGGGGGTACTGTAGATACCTAATGTAAAGGGGGGTACTGTAGATACCTAATGTAAAGGGGGGTACTGTAGATACCTAATGTAAAGGGGGTACTGTAGATACCTAATGTAAAGGGGGTACTGTAGATACCTAATGTAAAGGGGGTACTGTAGATACCTAATGTAAAGGGGGTACTGTAGATACCTAATGTAAAGGGGGTACTGTAGATACCTAATGTAAAGGGGGGTACTGTAGATACCTAATGTAAAGGGGGTACTGTAGATACCTAATGTAAAGGGGGGTACTGTAGATACCTAATGTAAAGGGGGGTACTGTAGATACCTAATGTAAAGGGGGGTACTGTAGATACCTAATGTAAAGGGGGGTACTGTAGATACCTAATGTAAAGGGGGGTACTGTAGATACCTAATGTAAAGGGGGGGTACTGTAGATACCTAATGTAAAGGGGGGTACCAGATACCTAATGTAAAGGGGGGTACTGTACCACCTAATGTAAAGGGGGGTACTGACCACCAACCTAAAGGGGGGTCTGCCGGGAGAAACTGACCACCAATCTAGACTCAATGTGTTTTTCCCCACCGGTGTCGGCATCACTGACCACAACCTGCCGGGAGACGCAGAGGACCAACCGTAGTTCTCAGTAGACCACCACACCTACACTCAGTGCTGACCACCAGACCTAGACTCAGTACTGACCACCAACACACACACACACACACACCACCACACATAGAGGTCAGACACAGTGACTGACACACACACACACACACACATACTGACAACCAACACAGTGAGAACTCACACACAAATGAGAACCACCAACCAGACTCAGTACTGACCACCAACACAGTACTGACCACCAACCAAGACTCAGTACTGACCACCAACCTAGACTCAGTACTGACCACCAACCTAGACTCAGTACTGACCACCAACCTAGACTCAGTACTGACCACCAACACAGTACTGACCACCAACCTAGACTCAGTACTGACCACCAACCTAGACTCAGTACTGACCACCAACCTAGACTCAGTACTGACCACCAACACAGTACTGACCACCAACCTAGACTCAGTACTGACCACCAACACAGTACTGACCACCAACCTAGACTCAGTACTGACCACCAACACAGTACTGACCACCAACCTAGACTCAGTACTGACCACCAACAGACTCAGTACTGACCACCAACCTAGACTCAGTACTGACCACCAACCTAGACTCAGTACTGACCACCAACCTAGACTCAGTACTGACCACCAACCTAGACTCAGTACTGACCACCAACCTAGACTCAGTACTGACCACCAACCTAGACTCAGTACTGACCACCAACCTAGACTCAGTACTGACCACCAACCTAGACTCAGTACTGACCACCAACCTAGACTCAGTACTGACCACCAACCTAGACTCAGTACTGACCACCAACCTAGACTCAGTACTGACCACCAACCTAGACTCAGTACTGACCACCAACACAGTACTGACCACCAACCTAGACTCAGTACTGACCACCAACCTAGACTCAGTACTGACCACCAACACAGTACTGACCACCAACCTAGACTCAGTACTGACCACCAGTACCTAGACTCAGTACTGACCACCAACCTAGACTCAGTACTGACCACCAACCTAGACTCAGTACTGACCACCAACCTAGACTCAGTACTGACCACCAACCTAGACTCAGTACTGACCACCAACACAGTACTGACCACCAACCTAGACTCAGTACTGACCACCAACCTAGACTCAGTACTGACCACCAACCTAGACTCAGTACTGACCACCAACCTAGACTCAGTACTGACCACCAACCTAGACTCAGTACTGACCACCAACCTAGACTCAGTACTGACCACCAACCTAGACTCAGTACTGACCACCAACACAGTACTGACCACCAACCTAGACTCAGTACTGACCACCAACCTAGACTCAGTACTGACCACCAACACAGTACTGACCACCAACCAGACTCAGTACTGACCACCAACAGACTCAGTACTGACCACCAACCTAGACTCAGTACTGACCACCAACACAGTACTGACCACCAACCTAGACTCAGTACTGACCACCAACAGACTCAGTACTGACCACCAACCTAGACTCAGTACTGACCACCAACCAGTAGACTCAGTACTGACCACCAACCTAGACTCAGTACTGACCACCAACCTAGACTCAGTACTGACCACCAACACAGTACTGACCACCAACCTAGACTCAGTACTGACCACCAACCTAGACTCAGTACTGACCACCAACCTAGACTCAGTACTGACCACCAACACAGTACTGACCACCAACCTAGACTCAGTACTGACCACCAACCTAGACTCAGTACTGACCACCAACCACCAGACTCAGTACTGACCACCAACCTCAGTACTGACCACCAACACAGTACTGACCACCAACACAGACTGACCACCAACCAGACTCAGTACTGACCACCAACCTACAGTACTGACCACCAACCTAGACTCAGTACTGACCACCAACAACACAGTACTGACCACCAACCTGACTCAGTACTGACCACCAACCTAGACTCAGTACTGACCACCAACACTCAGTACTGACCACCAACACTCAGTACTGACCACCAACACAGTACTGACCACCAACCTAGACTACTGACCACCAACACAGTACTACCACCACTCAGTACTGACCACCAACCTAGACTCAGTACTGACCACCAACCTAGACTCAGTACTGACCACCAACACAGTACTGACCACCAACACAGTACTGACCACCAACCTAGACTCAGTACTGACCACCAACCTAGACTCAGTACTGACCACCAACACAGTACTGACCACCAACACAGTACTGACCACCAACCTAGACTCAGTACTGACCACCAACACAGTACTGACCACCAACACAGTACTGACCACCAACCTAGACTCAGTACTGACCACCAACCTAGACTCAGTACTGACCACCAACCTAGACTCAGTACTGACCACCAACCTAGACTCAGTACTGACCACCAACACAGTACTGACCACCAACCTAGACTCAGTACTGACCACCAACCTAGACTCAGTACTGACCACCAACCTAGACTCAGTACTGACCACCAACCTAGACTCAGTACTGACCACCAACCTAGACTCAGTACTGACCACCAACCTAGACTCAGTACTGACCACCAACCTAGACTCAGTACTGACCACCAACCTAGACTCAGTACTGACCACCAACCTAGACTCAGTACTGACCACCAACCTAGACAGTACTGACCACCAACCTAGACTCAGTACTGACCACCAACCTAGACTCAGTACTGACCACCAACCTAGACTCAGTACTGACCACCAACCTAGACTCAGTACTGACCACCAACACAGTACTGACCACCAACCTAGACTCAGTACTGACCACCAACCTAGACTCAGTACTGACCACCAACCTAGACTCAGTACTGACCACCAACCAGACTGTACTGACCACCCTAGACTCAGTACTGACCACCAACCTAGACTCAGTACTGACCACCAACCTAGACACAGTACTGACCACCAACACAGTACTGACCACCAACCTAGACACAGTACTGACCACCAACACAGTACTGACCACCAACCTAGACTCAGTACTGACCACCAACACAGTACTGACCACCAACCTAGACTCAGTACTGACCACCAACCTAGACTCAGTACTGACCACCAACCTAGACTCAGTACTGACCACCAACACAGTACTGACCACCAACCTGGACTCAGTACTGACCACCAACCTAGACTCAGTACTGACCACCAACACAGTACTGACCACCAACACAGTACTGACCACCAACCTAGACTCAGTACTGACCACCAACACAGTACTGACCACCAACACAGTACTGACCACCAACACAGTACTGACCACCAACCTAGACTCAGTACTGACCACCAACACAGTACTGACCACCAACCTAGACTCAGTACTGACCACCAACCTAGACTCAGTACTGACCACCAACCTAGACTACTGACCACCAACCTAGACTCAGTACTGACCACCAACCTAGACTCAGTACTGACCACCAACCTAGACTCAGTACTGACCACCAACCTACAGTACTGACCACCAACTCAGTACTGACCACCAACCTAGACTCAGTACTGACCACCAACCTAGACTCAGTACTGACCACCAACACAGTACTGACCACCAACCTAGACACAGTACTGACCACCAACACAGTACTGACCACCAACCTAGACTCAGTACTGACCACCAACACAGTACTGACCACCAACCTAGACTCAGTACTGACCACCAACCTAGACTCAGTACTGACCACCAACCTAGACTCAGTACTGACCACCAACACAGTACTGACCACCAACCTAGACTCAGTACTGACCACCAACCTACAGTACTGACCACCAACCTAGACTCAGTACTGACCACCAACACAGTACTGACCACCAACCTAGACTCAGTACTGACCACCAACCTAGACTCAGTACTGACCACCAACACAGTACTGACCACCAACCTAGACTCAGTACTGACCACCAACACAGTACTGACCACCAACCTAGACTCAGTACTGACCACCAACACAGTACTGACCACCAACACAGTACTGACCACCAACCTAGACTCAGTACTGACCACCAACCTAGACTCAGTACTGACCACCAACACAGTACTGACCACCAACACAGTACTGACCACCAACACAGTACTGACCACCAACCTAGACTCAGTACTGACCACCAACCTAGACTCAGTACTGACCACCAACCTAGACTCAGTACTGACCACCAACACAGTACTGACCACCAACCTAGACTCAGTACTGACCACCAACCTAGACTCAGTACTGACCACCAACCTAGACTCAGTACTGACCACCAACCTAGACTCAGTACTGACCACCAACCTAGACTCAGTACTGACCACCAACACAGTACTGACCACCAACCTAGACTCAGTACTGACCACCAACCTAGACTCAGTACTGACCACCAACCTAGACTCAGTACTGACCACCAACCTAGACAGTACTGACCACCAACACAGTACTGACCACCAACCTAGACTCAGTACTGACCACCAACCTAGACTCAGTACTGACCACCAACCTAGACTCAGTACTGACCACCAACACAGTACTGACCACCAACCTAGACTCAGTACTGACCACCAACACAGTACTGACCACCAACCTAGACTCAGTACTGACCACCAACACAGTACTGACCACCAACCTAGACTCAGTACTGACCACCAACACAGTACTGACCACCAACCTAGACTCAGTACTGACCACCAACCTAGACTCAGTACTGACCACCAACCTAGACTCAGTACTGACCACCAACACAGTACTGACCACCAACCTAGACTCAGTACTGACCACCAACCTAGACTCAGTACTGACCACCAACCTAGACACAGTACTGACCACCAACCTCCTAGACAGTACTGACCACCAACCTAGACTCAGTACTGACCAGTACTGACCACCAACCTAGACTCAGTACTGACCACCAACCTAGACTCAGTACTGACCACCAACCTAGACTCAGTACTGACCAGTACTGACCACCAACCTAGACTCAGTACTGACCACCAACACTCAGTACTGACCACCAACCTAGACTCAGTACTGACCACCAACCTAGACTCAGTACTGACCACCAACCTAGACTCAGTACTGACCACCAACCTAGACTCAGTACTGACTCAGTACTGACCACCAACCTAGACTCAGTACTGACCACCAACCCTAGACTCAGTACTGACCACCAACACAGTACTGACCACCAACCTAGACTCAGTACTGACCACCAACACAGTACTGACCACCAACACAGTACTGACCACCAACCTAGACTCAGTACTGACCACCAACCTAGACTCAGTACTGACCACCAACCTAGACTCAGTACTGACCACCAACACAGTACTGACCACCAACCTAGACTCAGTACTGACCACCAACACAGTACTGACCACCAACCTAGACTCAGTACTGACCACCAACCTAGACTCAGTACTGACCACCAACCTAGACTCAGTACTGACCACCAACCTAGACTCAGTACTGACCACCAACACAGTACTGACCACCAACCTAGACTCAGTACTGACCACCAACACAGTACTGACCACCAACCTAGACTCAGTACTGACCACCAACCTAGACTCAGTACTGACCACCAACCTAGACTCAGTACTGACCACCAACCTAGACTCAGTACTGACCACCAACACAGTACTGACCACCAACCTAGACTCAGTACTGACCACCAACACAGTACTGACCACCAACCTAGACTCAGTACTGACCACCAACCTAGACTCAGTACTGACCACCAACCTACTGACCAGACTCAGTACTGACCACCAACCTAGACTCAGTACTGACCACCAACACAGTACTGACCACCAACCTAGACTCAGTACTGACCACCAACACAGTACTGACCACCAACCTAGACTCAGTACTGACCACCAACAGACTCAGTACTGACCACCAACCCTACAGTACTGACCACCAACCTAGACTCAGTACTGACCACCAACCTAGACTCAGTACTGACCACCAACCTAGACTCAGTACTGACCACCAACCTAGACTCAGTACTGACCACCAACACAGTACTGACCA
>NW_025745304.1:407927-426728 GCF_021184085.1 Oncorhynchus gorbuscha | reverse complement strand
GTGGTCAGTCGTGGGCGCATTTGTGTGTGTGTGTTCTCACAGTGTGCGGTTGACCTCTATGTGTGTGTGTGTGTGTGTGTTCTCACTGTGTGTTGACCTCTATGTGTGTGTGTGTGTGTGTGTGTGTGTGTGTGTGTGTGTGTGTGTGTGTGTGTGTGTGTGTGTGTGTGTGTGTGTGTGTGTGTTCTCACTGTGTACGGTTGACCTCTGCGTGGGCGACGGCACTGAGGAAAGGCAGGATGTTTCCATAGTGAAGGAACAGACGGACCAATGGGATCGCTGCTTCCTGTTTCTCCCGGCAGACCTCCCCGAGGATATGAGCGGCTGATGCCGACACCGGCTGGGAGGAAAACACATTAAAACAATATACAGTACCCCCTTTACATTAGGTATCTACAGTACCCCCTTTACATTAGGTATCTACAGTACCCCCCTTTACATTAGGTATCTACAGTACCCCCTTTACATTAGGTATCTACAGTACCCCCTTTACATTAGGTATCTACAGTACCTCCCCTTACATTAGGTATCTACAGTACCCCCCTTTACATTAGGTATCTACAGTACCCCCTTTACATTAGGTATCTACAGTACTCCCCTTTACATTAGGTATCTACAGTACCCCCTTTACATTAGGTATCTACAGTACCCCCTTTACATTAGGTATCTACAGTACCCCTTTACATTAGGTATCTACAGTACCCCCCCCTTTACATTAGGTATCTACCCCCTTTACATTAGGTATCTACAGTACCCCCTTTACATTAGGTATCTACAGTAGGTATCTACAGTACCTCCCTTTACATTAGGTATCTACAGTAATTTCCCTTTACATTAGGTATCTACAGTACCCCCTTTACATTAGGTATCTACAGTACCCCCTTTACATTAGGTATCTACAGTACCCCCTTTACATTAGGTATCTACAGTACCCCCCTTTACATTAGGTATCTACAGTACCCCTTTACATTAGGTATCTACAGTACCCCCCCTTTACATTAGGTATCTACAGTACCCCCTTTACATTAGGTATCTACAGTACCCCCTTTACATTAGGTATCTACAGTACCCCCCTTTACATTAGGTATCTACAGTACCCCCTTTACATTAGGTATCTACAGTACCCCCTTTACATTAGGTATCTACAGTACCCCTTTACATTAGGTATCTACAGTACCCCCCCCTTTACATTAGGTATCTACAGTACCCCCTTTACATTAGGTATCTACAGTCCCCCCCATGCTTTACATTAGGTATCTACAGTACCCCCCCCTTTTACATTAGGTATCTACAGTACCCCCCTTTACATTAGGTATCTACAGTACACCCCCCTCTGCTTTACATTAGGTATCTACAGTACCCCCCTCTGCTTTACATTAGGTATCTACAGTACCCCCCTTTACATTAGGTATCTACAGTACCCCCCTTTACATTAGGTATCTACATACCCCCCCCCTCTGCTTTACATTAGGTATCTACAGTACCCCCCCTTACATTAGGTATCTACAGTACACCCCCCCCTCACCTTTACGTTAGCCGAGGTCAACATCAGGTATCTACAGAGGGCCTCTGCTTGGTCATTAGGGGAACACATGGTCCTCAGTGTAAACTATGTTTAAACAAGAGAACCCAACTCATCCATTAGGTTCTACCGTTATCCCTGGGCTGCATTAGGTATCTACAGGGAGGAGGGGAGCATTAGGTATCCTACAGGGGAGGATGGAGAGGGAGAGGAGGAGAGGATGGAGAGAGAGACCCCTCTGAGGAGAGGATGGAGAGTAGAGAGAGGACCCCCCCTCTGATTTACATTAGGAGGAGGAGAGGATGGAGAGAGAGAAAGGAGGGGAGTATGGAGAGACCCCCCTTTTACATTAGGGGAGGATGGAGAGAGAGAGGAGAGGAGGAGAGGATCTACAGAGAGAGAGAGGGATCTGGAGAGAGACCCCCCCTCACCTGGGAGAGGAGAGGAGGAGGGGACATGGAGGTCTCTCAGAGGAGGGTAGTGGTCAGAGAGAGAGGAAGACATGGTCCTCAGTGAGAAAACTATGTGGAGAAGAGAGAGGAGAACCCAACTCATCCACTTTCATGGCTTCCCTCCGTTAAGAGGGGCAGAAAGTACCTAGGAGGAGGGGAGGATGGAGAGAGAGAGAGAGGAGGGGAGGATGGAGAGGGAGAGAGAGGAGAGGATGGAGAGAGAGAGGAGAAGAGGAGGAGAGGATGGAGAGAGAGAGAGAGGAGGGGAGGATGGAGAGAGAGAGGAGGGGAGAGGATGGAGAGAGAGAAAGGAGGGGAGGATGGAGAGAGAGAGAGGAGGGGAGGATGGAGAGAGAGAGGAGAGGAGGAGAGGATGGAGAGAGAGAGAGGAGGGGAGGATGGAGAGAGAGAGGAGGATGGAGAGTGAGAGGAGGAGGGGAGGATGGAGAGAGAGAGAGGAGGGGAGAGGATGGAGAGGGAGAGGAGGAGAGGATGGAGAGAGAGAGGAGAAGAGGAGGAGAGGATGGAGAGAGAGAGAGGAGGGGAGGATGGAGAGAGAGAGGAGGATGGAGAGTGAGAGGAGAAGAGGAGGAGAGGATGGAGAGAGAGAGGAGGAGAGGAGGAGAGGATGGAGAGAGAGAGAGAGGAGGGGAGGATGGAGAGAGAGAGAGAGGAGGATGGAGAGAGAGAGGAGGAGGGGAGGATGGAGAGAGAGAGGAGGATGGAGAGTGAGAGGAGAAGGGGAGGAGAGGATGGAGAGAGAGAGAGGAGGGGAGGATGGAGAGAGAGAGAGAGGAGGATGGAGAGAGAGATGAGGAGGTGAGGATGAAGAGAGAGAGAGAGAGGAGGGGAGGATGGTGAGAGAGAAGAGGAGAGGAGGAGAGGATGGAGAGAGAGGGAGAGAGAGAGAGGAGGATGGAGAGAGAGATGAGGAGGGGATGATGGAGAGAGAGAGAGAGGAGGAGAGGATGGAGAGAGAGAGGAGGATGGAGAGTGAGAGGAGAAGAGGAGGAGAGGATGGAGAGAGAGAGAGGAGGGGAGGATGGAGAGAGAGAGAGAGGAGGATGGAGAGAGAGATGAGGAGGGGAGGATGGAGAGAGAGAGAGAGGAGGGGAGGATGGCGAGAGAGAAGAGGAGAGGAGGAGAGGATGGAGAGAGAGGGAGAGAGAGAGAGGAGGATGGAGAGAGAGATGAGGAGGGGAGGATGGAGAGAGAGAGGAGGAGAGGAGGAAAGGATGGAGAGAGAGAGGAGGAGGGGAGGATGGAGAGAGAGAGGAGGATGGAGAGAGAGAGAGAGAGAGAGAGAGAGAGGATGGGAGGATGGAGAGCGATAGAGAGGAGGGGAGGATGGAGAGAGAGAGGAGGATGAAGAGAGAGAGAGGAGGTTGGAGAGAGAGAGAGAGAGAGGGGAGGATGGAGAGAGAGAGGAGGATGGAGAGAGAAAGGAGGAGAGAAGGGGAGGATGAGAGGATGAGAGAGAGAGGAGGATGGAGAGAGACAGAGAGAGAGGAGGATGGAGAGAAAGAGAGAGGGGAGGATGGAGAGAGAGAGAGGAGAGAGAGAGAAGATGGAGAGAGTGAGGATGAGAGAAAAGGAGGATGGAGAGAGAAATGGAGGGAGGAGAGGATGGAGAGAAGGGGAGGATGGGAGGATGGAGAGAAGGGGAGGATGGAGAGAAGGGGAGGATGGAGAGAGAGATGATGGGAGGACGGAGAGAGAGGGGGAGAGGAGGATGGAGAGAGGAGGGAGGACGGAGAGAGAAAGAGAGAGAGAGGAAGGAAGGAGGGGAGGATGGAGAGAGAGGAGAGAGAAAGGTAAGGAGTGAAAAAGAGAGATACTGTCATGTCTCAACATGCGTTGTGACACAGACAACAGAGACACAGACAGACAGACAGACAGACAGACAGACAGACAGACAGACAGACAGACAGACAGACAGACAGACAGACAGACAGACAGACAGACAGACAGACATCCAACATGTTGTCATGTCTCACCATGCGTCGTGGACCCCGGCCTGTCCCAGGGCCCTCAGAGGAACTCTGACCCCTCCCAGGAACTCATCCCCAAACTTCAGGTTACTGGCATTCCACAGGTCAACCCTGCATACAGAGAGATAGAGTCAGACTCACAACACACACACTCTCTATTTGTGTGTAGACCTGGCTCTGTGAAACACACACAGACACATAGACACACAGACTCACCTCAGAGCCAGCTTGTCAACACCCTCCTCCTCCACATCAAACTGTCTCTTGGTGTGACTAAGAGGTCGTGTCACCTGCAGGACAGAGACAGAGACAGAGACAGAGTTACTTAGAGGCTACAAACTGTCAGTAGACAGATAGCACCAACCTCCTCTCACCTCAAAGTAGACAGATAGCACCAACCTCCCCTCACCTCAAAGTAGACAGATAGCACCAACCTCCCCTCCCCTCATCTCACAGTAGACAGATAGCACCAACCTCCTCTCACCTCATCTCACAGTAGACAGATAGCACCAACCTCCCCTCCCCTCACCTCACAGTAGACAGATAGCACCAACCTCCCCTCACCTCACAGTAGACAGATAGCACCAACCTCCCCTCCCCTCACCTCACAGTAGACAGATAGCACCAACCTCCTCCCCTCACCTCACAGAGACAGACAGAGACAACTAGAGGAAACCACAGGTAGCCTCCCCTCCTCTCAAAGTAGACAGATAGCACCAACCTCCCTCACCTCACAGTAGACAGATAGCACCAACCTCCTCACCTCACAGTAGACAGATAGCACCAACCTCCCCTCCCCTCACCTCACAGTAGACAGATAGCACCAACCTCCCCTCACCTCACAGTAGACAGATAGCACCAACCTGCCCCTCCCCTCACCTCACAGTAGACAGATAGCACCAACCTCCTCTCACCTCAAAGTAGACAGATAGCACCAACCTCCCTCACCTCAAAGTAGACAGATAGCACCAACCTCCCCTCCCTCACCTCACAGTAGACAGATAGCACCAACCTCCTCTCACCTCACCTCACAGTAGACAGAAGCACCAACCTCCCCTCCCTCACCTCACAGTAGACAGATAGCACCAACCTCCTCTCACCTCAACAGTAGACAGATAGCACCAACCTCCCCTCACCTCAAAGTAGACAGATAGCACCAACCTCCCCTCCCCTCACCTCACAGTAGACAGATAGCACCAACCTCCTCTCACCTCATCTCACAGTAGACAGATAGCACCAACCTCCCCTCACCTCACAGTAGACAGATAGCACCAACCTCCCTCACCTCAAAGTAGACAGATAGCACCAACCTCCCCTCCCCTCACCTCACAGTAGACAGATAGCACCAACCTCCCCTCCCCTCACCTCACAGTAGACAGACAGCACCAACCTCCCCTCCTCTCAAAGTAGACAGATAGCACCAACCTCCCCTCACCTCACAGTAGACAGATAGCACCAACCTCCCCTCACCTCACAGTAGACAGATAGCACCAACCTCCCTCCCCTCACCTCACAGTAGACAGATAGCACCAACCTCCCTCCCCTCACCTCACAGTAGACAGATAGCACCAACCTCCTCTCACCTCAAAGTAGACAGATAGCACCAACCTCCCCTCACCTCAAAGTAGACAGATAGCACCAACCTCCCTCCCTCACCTCACAGTAGACAGATAGCACCAACCTCCTCTCACCTCATCTCACAGTAGACAGATAGCACCAACCTCCCTCCCCCTCACCTCACAGTAGACAGATAGCACCAACCTCCCCTCACCTCAAAGTAGACAGATAGCACCAACCTCCCCTCCCCTCACCTCACAGTAGACAGATAGCACCAACCTCCCCTCCCCTCACCTCACAGTAGACAGACAGCACCAACCTCCCCTCCCCTCATCTCACAGTAGACAGATAGCACCAATCTCCTCTCACCTCACAGTAGACAGATAGCACCAACCTCCCCTCACCTCACAGTAGACAGATAGCACCAACCTCCCCTCCCCTCACCTCACAGTAGACAGATAGCACCAACCGCCTCTCACCTCAAAGTAAAATGTCTCATCAAACTGGGGGTTGTTGGTTTTCCTTTTCACCTTGGTCTTCTTAGCTTCTGATCTGTACAACGGGAGAGCAAGAGGGAGGTGAAAGAGAGGGGGAGATAGATGGGAAATTAGAGACAGAGAGAGAGAGAGAGAGAGAGACAGATAGGACCAAGAGGGGAGAGAGAGAGAGAGAGGGAGAGAGAGAGAGAGCAGAGAGAGACAAGGCGGGAGAGAGAGACAGTAGACAGAGAGAGAGAGAGAGAGAGAGGGGAGAGAGAGAGACAGAGAGACAGGCGGGAGAGCAGAAAGAGAGAGAGAGGCAAGAGACCTCAGAGAGAGAGAGAGAGAGAGAGAGAGAGAGAGAGAGAGAGAGACAGAGAGAGAGAGAGAGACCAAGAGAGAGAGAGAGAGAGAGAGAGAGAGAGAGAACCTCCCCTCCCTCAGAGAGAGAGAGAGAGGGAGAGACCAGAGAGACAGAGAGAGAGAGAGAGGCGGGGAGAGAGAGGGGGAGATAGGGGGAGAAAGAAAGATATGGGGAATTAGAGAGAGAGAGAGAGAGAGTGTGATGGAACGAAAAGAGAGCAGAGACAAGGAGAAGGGAAGGTTAAACGACTGCCTATCACATAGAAGTCTGATAGATGTAACAGTTGACGTTGGCTCTGACCTGGATGGGCCCCCTCAGCTACGGATCACACTGTCCATTCCAAGGCCCTGGCACTCAACACACTCACAGACTGTAGACACACTACACACACACACACTGTCACACCTCACAGTAGACAGATAGCACCACACACACTCACACACACAGTAGACAGATAGCACCAACACACACACACACTCCACCTCACCACACAGTAGACACAACACACTGTCCATTCACGATGGGCAGGCCCTGGCACTCCAACACACTGCAGAGAGAGACTGTTAGTAACACACACTACACCTCACACACACACACTAGACACACAACACACTGTCCATTCACGATGGGCAGGCCCTGGCCTCCAACACACTGCAAAGAGACAGATAGCAACACACACTACACACACTCACCTCAAAGTAGACACACCACAGGCCCTGGCACAACACACTGCAAAGAGACTAGTAACACCACACACACCACACACACTACACAGTACACACACACACACACACACACACACAACACACTGTCCATTCAGATGGGCAGGCCCTGGCACTCCAACACACTGCAGAGAGAGACAGATAGTAACACACACTACACACACACTCACACACACACAGACAGATACACACACACACACTGTCCATTCACGATGGGCTCCCCTCACACTCCACAGTAGACAGACTAGCACACAACACACACACACTCACACACACAACAGTAGACAGACACACAACACACTGTCCATTAGACAGATGGGCACACCTCACTACACTCACACACACACACAGATAGCACTACACACACATTACACTCACACACACATAGACAGATACTACACACTCCCCACACACACTACACATTACACACACGCACTGTCACCTCAACATTACACACACACTACATTACACTACACACACACACACTACACACATTACACACACACACAGAATCCATCTAAACACAGATGGGCAAGAGTGCCTCAGATGAGGGCACTCAGAGCAGGTTTCCAACACCCTCAGTAGCAGAGTAGTTTCATCAGAGTGATGTTTCCTCAGTGAGGATTTCATCAGAGTGACTTCACCTCAGACAACCTCAGAGTGAGGATTTCACCTCACAGTGAGGTTTCACAGATACACCTGTCAGAGTGAGACAGGCCCTCCCACTCCCTCACTGTTTCCTCAGAGTGAGTGTTTCCTCAGAGTGAGGGTTCCTCAGAGTGAGGGTTTCATCAGAGTGAGGTTTCATCAGAGTGACTCAGAGTGAGGGTTTCATCAGAGTGAGGGTTTCCTCAGAGTGAGTCTTTCCTCAGAGTGAGTGTTCCTCAGAGTGAGTATTCCCTCAGAGTGAGTGTTTCCTCAGAGTGAGTGTTTCCTCAGAGAGAGTGTTTCCTCAGAGGAGTGTTCCTCAGAGTGAGGGTTTCATCAGAGTGAGGGTTTCCTCAGAGTGAGGGTTAGAGACAGAGTGAGGGTTTCCTCAGAGTGAGGGTTTCCTCAGAGTGAGGGTTTCATCAGAGTGAGGGTTTCATCAGAGTGAGGGTTTCATCAGGGTGAGTGTTTCCTCAGAGTGAGTGTTTCATCAGATGGGCAGGTGAGGGTTTCATCAGAGTGACTCCAGTGAGTGTTTCCTCAGACTGAGTGAGAGATCAGAGTGAGGGTTAACATCAGAGTGAGTGTTTCCTCAGAGTGAGTGTTCCCTCAGAGTGAGGACTTACTCAGAGTGAGTGTTTCCTCAGAGTGAGTGTTCCCTCAGAGTGAGTGTTCCTCAGAGTGAGTGTTCCTCAGAGTGAGGGTTTCCTCAGAGTGAGTGTTTCCCTCAGAGTGAGGGTTTCATCAGAGTGAGTGTTTCCTCCAGAGTGAGTGTTTCATCAGAGAGAGATCAGAGTGAGGGTTTCATCAGAGTGAGTGAGGGTGAGTGTTCCCTCAGAGTGAGGGTTCCCTCAGAGTGAGTGTTCCCTCAGAGTGAGGGTTTCCTCAGAGAGGTTTCACTCAGTGTTCCCTCAGAGTGAGGGTTTCATCAGAGTGAGTGTTCCCTCAGAGTGGGGTTTCATCAGAGTGAGTGTTCCCTCAGAGTGAGGGTTTCAACAGAGTGAGTCCATTCAGCTATACAGACTGTTTTGTGACCACCACCTGTTTAGACCAATCACAGCAGAGTCTGTTGGTATAGCAACCCCTCCCTCCATGGTGACATCATGCTGTAAAGAGGTGACACTGCCAGCAGGACGCATCACTTCCTCTCTGTCACTGACGCCCCGTCAACACACAGGCTAATGATGATGTCGGGCGGAGGAGGAAGGTTCACTAACGACAGACAACTTCCTGTCAGTGAGCCTGTTTAATATAACCACTGGCTGACCTACACACACACACACACACACACACACACACACACACACACACACACACACACACACACACACACACACACACACACAGACAGACAGACAACACACTGACAGACAGACAGACAGACAGGGACAGACAGACAGACAGACAGACAACACACTGCAGAGACAGACTGTTAGACACACAGACACACTACACACACACACACTACACACAGACACACTGACAGACATTCACGATGGGCAGGACAGACAGACAACACACTGCAGAGAGAGACAGACAGACAGACAGACAGACAGACACACAGACAGACACTGACTGAACGCTGTTGCATGGACAGAGGAGACACACATAATTGAGTTGATGTTTGGGACTTCAGACTCTGTTTGTGATTACACTTCCTTGAGTCAATTACTGCAGAGAGCGCCCTTTCAAAAATCATTACAATAAAATGAGACGGAACTGAATCACACTAAATCAAAGTGACGAGAATAGGACTCATTCCATTCCAACAGAGAATAGGACTCATTCCATTCCAACAGAGAATAGGACTCATTCCACAGAGAACACACTCATTCCATTCAACAGAGGGCAGGACTCATTCCAACACACTGCAGAGAAGAGACTCATTCCATTCCAACAGAGAATAGGACTCACAATCCAACAGAGAATACACTCATTCACTATAGAGAATAGGACTACACAGAGAATAGGACTCACAATAGAACAGGACTCATTCCATTCCACAGAGAATACACACACAACAGACTGTCCATTCAATAGAACAGAGAATAGGACTCATTCCATTCCAACAGAGAATAGGACTCATTCCAACAGAGAATAGGACTCATTCAATCCAATAGAGAATAGGACTCATTCCAATAGAACAGAGAATAGGACTCATTCCAATAGAACAGAGAATAGGACTCATTCCAACACAGAATACACTCATTCCAATAGAGAATACACTCACAATAGAACACACTGTCCATTCACGATGGGCAGGACTCATTCCAACACACTGCAGAGAAGAGACTGTTATTCCAATAGAGAATAGGACTCATTCCAATAGAGAATAGGACTCATTCCAATACAGAATAGGACTCATTCCAATAGAACAGAGACACTGTCCATTCACAATAGAACAGAGAATAGGACTCATTCCAACAGAACAGAGAATAGGACTCATTCCAGTAGAACAGAGAATAGGACTCATTCCACTACAGAGAATATGACTCATTCCACTAGAGAATACACTCATTCCAATACACAGAGAATAGGACTCATTCCAATAGAGAATAGGACTCATTCCAATAGAACAGAGAATAGGACTCATTCCAATAGAACAGAGAATAGGACTCATTCCAATAGAACAGAGAATAGGACTCATTCCAATAGAGAATAGGACTCACAACAGAGAATAGGACTCTTTCCAATAGAACAGAGAATACACACATTCCAATCAGAACAGAGGCAGGACTCATTCCAACACACAGAGAATAGGACTCACAATAGAACAGAGAATAGGACTCATTCCAACAGAACAGAGAATAGGACTCATTCCAATAGAACAGAGAATAGGACTCATTCCATAGAGAATAGGACTCATTCCAACACACTGCAGGACTCATTCCAATAGAGAATAGGACTCATTCCAATAGAGAATAGGACTCATTCCAATAGAGAATAGGACTCATTCCAATAGAACAGAGAATAGGACTCATTCCAATAGAGAATAGGACTCATTCCAATAGAGAATAGGACTCATTCCAATAGAGAATAGGACTCTTTCAATAGAACAGAGAATAGGACTCATTCCAATAGAACAGAGAATAGGACTCATTCCAATAGAGAATAGGACTCATTCCAATAGAACAGAGAATAGGACTCATTCCAATAGAACAGAGAATAGGACTCATTCCAATAGAGAATAGGACTCATTCCAATAGAACAGAGAATAGGACTCATTCCAATAGAACAGAGAATAGGACTCACAATAGAACAGAGAATAGACTCATTCCAACAGAGAATAGGACTCATTCCAATAGAACACAGAATAGGACTCATTCCAACAGAGAATAGGACTCATTCCAATAGAGAATAGGACTCATTCCAATAGAACAGAGAATAGGACTCATTCCAATAGAACAGAGAATAGGACTCATTCCAATAGAACAGAGAATAGACTCATTCCAATAGAACTCAGAATAGGACTCATTCCAATAGAGAATAGGACTCATTCCAATAGAGAATAGGACTCTTTCCAATAGAACAGAGAATAGGACTCATTCCAATAGAACAGAGAATAGGACTCATTCCAATAGAACAGAGAATAGGACTCATTCAATAGAACAGAGAATAGGACTCATTCCAACAGAACAGAGAATAGGACTCATTCCAGAACAGAGAATAGGACTCATTCCAATAGAGAATAGGACTCATTCCAGAGAATAGGACTCATTCCAATAGAGAATAGGACTCATTCCTCAGAGAATAGGACTCATTCCAGAGAATAGGACTTTCCAATAGAACAGAGAATGAGGGTTTCCAATAGAGTGAGGACTCATTCCAATAGAGAATAGACTCATTCCAATAGAGAATAGGAGGGTTTCCAATAAACAGAGAATAGGTTTCCAATAGAACAGAGAATGAGGACTCATTCCATCAGAGAATAGGGTTTCCAATCAGAACAGAGAATAGGACTCATTCCAATAGAACAGAGAATGAGGACTCATTCCAATAGAGAATAGGACTCATTCCAATAGAACAGAGAATAGGACTTTCCAATCAGAGAACAGAGAATAGGACTCATTCCAATAGAACAGAGAATAGGACTCATTCCAACAGAGAATAGTGACTCATTCCAATAGAACAGAGAATAGGACTCATTCCAACAGAGAATAGGACTCATTCCAATCAGAATAGGACTCATTCCAATAGAACAGAGAATAGGACTCATTCCAATCAGAACAGAGAATAGGACTCATTCCAATAGAACAGAGAATAGGACTCATTCCAATAGAGAATAGGACTCATTCCAACAGAGAATAGGACTCATTCCAACAGAGAATAGGACTCATTCCAATCAGAGTGAATAGGACTCATTCCAATAGAACAGAGAATAGGTTTCATTCCACAGAGAATAGGACTCATTCCAACAGAGAATATGACTCATTCCAACAGAGTGAGGACTCATTCCAATAGAACAGAGAATAGGACTCATTCCAATCAGAGAATAGGACTCATTCCAACAGAGAATAGGACTCATTCCAACAGAGAATAGGACTCATTCCAATAGAACAGAGAATAGGACTCATTCCAATAGAACAGAGAATAGGACTCATTCCAATAGAACAGAATAGGACTCATTCCAATAGAGAATAGGACTCATTCAATAGAACAGAGAATAGGACTCATTCCATTCCAACAGAGAATAGGACTCATTTCAATAGAACAGAGAATAGGACTCATTCCAATAGAGAATAGGACTCATTCCAATAGAGAATAGGACTCATTCCAATAGAGAATAGGACTCATTCCAATCGAACAGAGAATAGGACTCATTCCAACAGAGAATAGGACTCATTCCAACAGAGAATAGGACTCATTCCAATAGAGAATAGGACTCATTCCAATAGAACAGAGAATAGGACTCATTCCAATAGAGAATAGGACTCATTCCAATAGAACAGAGAATAGGACTCATTCCAACAGAGAATAGGACTCATTCCAACAGAGAGGACTCATTCCAATAGAACAGAGAATAGGACTCATTCCAACAGAACAGAGAATAGGACTCATTCCAATAGAGAATAGGACTCATTCCAATAGAGAATAGGACTCATTCCAATAGAGAATAGGACTCATTCCAATCAGAGAATAGGACTCATTCCAATAGAGAATAGGACTCATTCCAATACAGAATAGGACTCATTCCAATAGAGAATAGGACTCATTCCAATAGAGAATATGACTCATTCCAATAGAGAATAGGACTCATTCCAATAGAGAATAGGACTCATTCAATAGAGAATAGGACTCATTCCAACAGAGAATAGGACTCATTCCAACAGAGAATAGGACTCATTCCAATAGAACAGAGAATAGACTCATTCCAATAGAGAATAGGACTCATTCCAATAGAGAATAGACTCATTCCAATAGACAGAGACTCATTCCAATAGAGAATAGGACTCATTCCAACAGAGAATAGGACTCATTCCAATAGAGAATAGGACTCATTCCAATAGAGAATAGGACTCATTCCAATAGAGAATAGGACTCATTCCAATAGAGAATATGACTCATTCCAATAGAGAATAGGACTCATTCCAATAGAGAATAGGACTCATTCCAACGACAGAGAATAGGACTCATTCAATGAGAATAGGACTCATTCCAATAGAGAATAGGACTCATTCCAATAGAGAATAGGACTCATTCCAATAGAGAATAGGACTCATTCCAATAGAACAGAGAATAGGACTCATTCCAATAGAGAATAGGACTCATTCCAATAGAGAATAGGACTCATTCCAATCAGAATAGGACATTCCAAGAGAATAGGACTCATTCCAACAGAGAATAGGACTCATTCCAACAGAGAATAGGACTCATTCCATTCCAGAACAGAATAGATTCATTCCAACAGAGAATAGGACTCATTCCAATAGAGAATAGGACTCATTCCAACAGACAGAATAGGACTCATTCCAATAGAGAATAGGACTCATTCCAATAGAACAGAGAATAGGAGAGAATAGGACTCATTCCAACAGAGAATAGGACTCATTCCAATAGAGAATAGGACTCTTTCCAATAGAACAGAGAATAGGACTCATTCCAATTAGAACAGAGAATAGGACTCATTCCAATAGAGAATGGACTCATTCCAATAGAACAGAGAATAGGACTCATTCCAATAGAACAGAGAATAGGACTCATTCCAATTAGGACTCATTCCAATAGAACAGAGAATAGGACTCATTCCATTAGAACAGAGAATAGGACTCATTCCAATAGAACAGAGAATAGGACTCATTCCAATAGAGAATAGGACTCATTCCAATAGAACAGAGAATAGGACTCATTCCAACAGAGACTCAGGACCAATCCAATAGAGAATAGGACTCATTCCAATAGAACAGAGAATAGGACTCATTCCAATCCAACAGAGAATAGGACTCATTCCAATCGAACAGAGAATAGGACTCATCCAATCCAACAGAGAATAGGACTCATTCCAATAGAGAATAGGACTCATTCCAACAGAGAATAGGACTCATTCCAATCGAACAGAGAATAGGACTCATTCCAATAGAACAGAGAATAGGACTCATTCCAATAGAACAGAGAATAGGACTCATTCCAACAGAGAATAGGACTCATTCCAACAGAGAATAGGACTCATTCCAATAGAACAGAGAATAGGACTCATTCCATTCCAACAGAGAATAGGACTCATTCCCAACAGAGAATAGGACTCATTCCAACAGAGAATAGGACTCATTCCAATAGAACAGAGAATAGGACATTCATTCCAATAGAACAGAGAATAGGACTCATTCCAATAGAACAGAGAATAGGACTCATTCCAATAGAGAATAGGACTCATTCCAATAGAACAGAGAATAGGACTCATTCCATTCCAACAGAGAATAGGACTCATTCAATAGAACAGAGAATAGGACTCATTCCAACAGAGAATAGGACTCAATAGAGAATAGGACTCATTCCAACAGAGAATAGGACTCATTCCAATAGAACAGAGAATAGGACTCATTCCAATATAACAGAGAATAGGACTCATTCCATTAGAGAATAGGACTCATTCCAATAGAGAATAGGACTCATTCCAATAGAACAGAGAATAGGACTCATTCCAACAGAGAATAGGACTCATTCAATCCAACAGAGAATAGGACTCATTCCAACAGAGAATAGGACTCATTCCAACAGAGAATAGGACTCATTCCAATAGAGAATAGGACTCATTCCAATAGAGAATAGGACTCATTCCAATAGAGAATAGGACTCATTCCAACAGAGAATAGGACTCATTCCAATAGAACAGAGAATAGGACTCATTCCAATAGAGAATAGGACTCATTCCAATAGAGAATAGGACTCATTCCAATAGAACAGAGAATAGGACTCATTCCAATAGAGAATAGGACTCATTCCAATAGAGAATAGGACTCATTCCAACAGAGAATAGGACTCATTCCAATAGAGAATAGAGAATAGGACTCATTCCAATAGAGAATAGGACTCATTCCAATAGAGAATAGGACTCATTCCAATAGAGAATAGGACTCATTCCAATAGAGAATAGGACTCATTCCAATAGAGAATAGGACTCATTCCAATAGAACAGAGAATAGGACTCATTCCAGAGAATAGAACAGAGAATAGGACTCATTCCAATAGAGAATAGGACTCATTCCAATAGAACAGAGAATAGGACTCATTCCAATAGAACAGAGAATAGGACTCATTCCAATAGAGAATAGGACTCATTCCAATAGAGAATAGGACTCATTCCAATAGAGAATAGGACTCATTCCAATAGAGAATAGGACTCATTCCAACAGAGAATAGGACTCATTCCAATAGAACAGAGAATAGGATTAATTCCAATAGAGAATAGGACTCATTCCAATAGAGAATAGGACTCATTCCAATAGAGAATAGGACTCATTCCAATAGAGAATAGGACTCATTCCAATAGAACAGAGAATAGGACTCATTCCAATAGAACAGAGAATAGGACTCATTCCAATAGAGAATAGGACTCTTTCCAATAGAACAGAGAATAGGACTCATTCCAATAGAACAGAGAATAGGACTCATTCCAATAGAGAATAGGACTCATTCCAATAGAACAGAGAATAGGACTCATTCCAATAGAACAGAGAATAGGACTCATTCCAATAGAGAATAGGACTCATTCCAATAGAACAGAGAATAGGACTCATTCCAATAGAACAGAGAATAGGACTCATTCCAACAGAGAATAGGACTCATTCCAATAGAGAATAGGACTCATTCCAATAGAACAGAGAATAGGACTCATTCCAACAGAGAATAGGACTCATTCCAATAGAGAATAGGACTCATTCCAATAGAACAGAGAATAGGACTCATTCCAATAGAACAGAGAATAGGACTCATTCCAATAGAACAGAGAATAGGACTCATTCCAATAGAGAATAGGACTCATTCCAACAGAGAATAGGACTCATTCCAACAGAGAATAGGACTCATTCCAATAGAGAATAGGACTCATTCCAATAGAACAGAGAATAGGACTCATTCCAATAGAACAGAGAATAGGACTCATTCCAACAGAGAATATGACTCATTCCAACAGAGAATAGGACTCATTCCAATAGAACAGAGAATAGGACTCATTCCAATAGAGAATAGGACTCATTCCAACAGAGAATAGGACTCATTCCAACAGAGAATAGGACTCATTCCAATAGAACAGAGAATAGGACTCATTCCAATAGAACAGAGAATAGGACTCATTCCAATAGAACAGAGAATAGGACTCATTCCAATAGAGAATAGGACTCATTCCAATAGAACAGAGAATAGGACTCATTCCAATAGAACAGAGAATAGGACTCATTCCAATAGAACAGAGAATAGGACTCATTCCAATAGAGAATAGGACTCATTCCAATAGAGAATAGGACTCATTCCAATAGAGAATAGGACTCATTCCAATAGAACAGAGAATAGGACTCATTCCAATATAACAGAGAATAGGACTCATTCCAACAGAGAATAGGACTCATTCCAATAGAGAATAGGACTCATTCCAATAGAACAGAGAATAGGACTCATTCCAATAGAGAATAGGACTCATTCCAATAGAACAGAGAATAGGACTCATTCCAACAGAGAATAGGACTCATTCCAACAGAGAATAGGACTCATTCCAATAGAACAGAGAATAGGACTCATTCCAACAGAACAGAGAATAGGACTCATTCCAAAAGAGAATAGGACTCATTCCAATAGAGAATAGGACTCATTCCAATAGAGAATAGGACTCATTCCAATAGAGAATAGGACTCATTCCAATAGAGAATAGGACTCATTCCAATAGAGAATAGGACTCATTCCAATAGAGAATAGGACTCATTCCAATAGAGAATAGGACTCATTCCAATAGAGAATAGGACTCATTCCAATAGAGAATAGGACTCATTCCAACAGAGAATAGGACTCATTCCAATAGAACAGAGAATAGGACTCATTCCAATAGAGAATAGGACTCATTCCAATAGAGAATAGGACTCATTCCAATAGAGAATAGGACTCATTCCAATAGAGAATAGGACTCATTCCAATAGAGAATAGGACTCATTCCAATAGAGAATAGGACTCATTCCAATAGAGAATAGGACTCATTCCAATAGAGAATAGGACTCATTCCAATAGAGAATAGGACTCATTCCAATAGAGAATAGGACTCATTCCAATAGAGAATAGGACTCATTCCAATAGAGAATAGGACTCATTCCAATAGAGAATAGGACTCATTCCAATAGAGAATATGACTCATTCCAATAGAGAATAGGACTCATTCCAATAGAGAATAGGACTCATTCCAATAGAGAATAGGACTCATTCCAATAGAGAATAGGACTCATTCCAATAGAACAGAGAATAGGACTCATTCCAATAGAGAATAGGACTCAGAGAATAGGACTCATTCCAATAGAGAATAGGACTCATTCCAATAGAGAATAGGACTCATTCCAATAGAGAATAGGACTCATTCCAATAGAGAATAGGACTCATTCCAACAGAGAATAGGATTCATTCCAATAGAGAATAGGACTCATTCCAATAGAGAATAGGACTCATTCCAATAGAGAATAGGACTCATTCCAATAGAGAATAGGACTCATTCCAATAGAGAATAGGACTCATTCCAATCCAACACACACACATTTCCAGAAACACATACAAACAACACACACACATTCCAAGGACACAAACCCAAAACACACCCATTTCCACAAACACGCGCCCGCTAACACACATACACAAACCGCCCACACACACACACACACACACACACACACACACACACACACACACACACACACACACACACACACACACACACACACACACACACACACACACACACACACACACACACACACACACACACACACACACACACACACACACACACACAAAAACACACAAACCCCCACCACATAACAACACACTCACATGCAACAAACGCTCACACAGACATCTGTAGAACAGCCGTAGCGTTGTAGCCTGACTGGTCTCAAAGGGGAAGGGTTTGATGATGGGACAGGAATCACTGAGGTGTGTTGTAGACTGACCGGTCTCATCGGGGACAGGAATCACTGAGGTGTGTTGTAGACTGACCGGTCTCATCGGGGACAGGAATCACTGAGGTGTGTTGTAGCCTGACCGGTCTCAACAGGGACAGGAATCACTGAGGTGTGTTGTAGCCTGACTGGTCTCATCGGGGACAGGAATCACTGAGGTGTGTTGTAGCCTGACTGGTCTTATCGGGGACAGGAATCACTGAGTGTTGTAGCCTGACTGGTCGGGGACAGGAATCACTGAGGTGTGTTGTAGCCTGACTGGTCTCAACGGGGACAGGAATCAGTGAGGTGTGTTGTAGCCTGACTGGTCTCATCGGGGACAGGAATCACTGAGGTGTGTTGTAGCCTGACTGGTCTCATCGGGGACAGGAATCACTGAGGTGTGTTGTAGCCTGACCGGTCTCAACGGGGACAGGAATC
>NW_025745304.1:387927-402927 GCF_021184085.1 Oncorhynchus gorbuscha | reverse complement strand
TTGGACAAGCCAGGGTAGCTGAGGGACCATCTACATTGGACAAGCCAGGGTAGCTGAGGGACCATCTACATTGGACAAGCCAGGGTAGCTGAGGGACCATCTACATTGGACAAGCCAGGGTAGCTGAGGGACCATCTACATTGGACAAGCCAGGGTAGCTGAGGGACCATCTACATTGGACAAGCCAGGGTAGCTGAGGGACCATCTACATTGGACAAGCCAGGGTAGCTGAGGGACCATCTACATTGGACAAGCCAGGGTAGCTGAGGGACCATCTACATTGGACAAGCCAGGGTAGCTGAGGGACCATCTACATTGGACAAGCCAGGGTAGCTGAGGGACCATCTACATTGGACAAGCCAGGGTAGCTGAGGGACCATCTACATTGGACAAGCCAGGGTAGCTGAGGGACCATCTACATTGGACAAGCCAGGGTAGCTGAGGGACCATCTACATTGGACAAGCCAGGGTAGCTGAGGGACCATCTACATTGGACAAGCCAGGGTAGCTGAGGGACCATCTACATTGGACAAGCCAGGGTAGCTGAGGGACCATCTACATTGGACAAGCCAGGGTAGCTGAGGGACCATCTACATTGGACAAGCCAGGGTAGCTGAGGGACCATCTACATTGGACAAGGTAGCTGAGGGACCATCTACATTGGACAAGCCAGGGTAGCTGAGGGACCATCTACATTGGACAAGCCAGGGTAGCTGAGGGACCATCTACATTGGACAAGCCAGGGTAGCTGAGGGACCATCTACATTGGACAAGCCAGGGTAGCTGAGGGACCATCTACATTGGACAAGCCAGGGTAGCTGAGGGACCATCTACATTGGACAAGCCAGGGTAGCTGAGGGACCATCTACATTGGACAAGCCAGGGTAGCTGAGGGACCATCTACATTGGACAAGCCAGGGTAGCTGAGGGACCATCTACATTGGACAGCCAGGGTAGCTGAGGGACCATCTACATTGGACAAGCCAGGGTAGCTGAGGGACCATCTACATTGGACAAGCCAGGGTAGCTGAGGGACCATCTACATTGGACAAGCCAGGGTAGCTGAGGGACCATCTACATTGGACAAGCCAGGGTAGCTGAGGGACCATCTACATTGGACAAGCCAGGGTAGCTGAGGGACCATCTACATTGGACAAGCCAGGGTAGCTGAGGGACCATCTACATTGGACAAGCCAGGGTAGCTGAGGGACCATCTACATTGGACAAGCCAGGGTAGCTGAGGGACCATCTACATTGGACAAGCCAGGGTAGCTGAGGGACCATCTACATTGGACAAGCCAGGGTAGCTGAGGGACCATCTACATTGGACAAGCCAGGGTAGCTGAGGGACCATCTACATTGGACAAGCCAGGGTAGCTGAGGGACCATCTACATTGGACAAGCCAGGGTAGCTGAGGGACCATCTACATTGGACAAGCCAGGGTAGCTGAGGGACCATCTACATTGGACAAGGTAGCTGTGAGCTGAGGGACCATCTACATTGGACAAGCCAGGGTAGCTGAGGGACCATCTACATTGGACAAGCCAGGGTAGCTGAGGGACCATCTACATTGGACAAGCCAGGGTAGCTGAGGGACCATCTACATTGGACAAGGTAGCTGAGGGACCATCTACATTGAACAAGCCAGGGTAGCTGAGGGACCATCTACATTGGACAAGCCAGGGTAGCTGAGGGACCATCTACATTGGACAAGCCAGGGTAGCTGAGGGACCATCTACATTGGACAAGCCAGGGTAGCTGAGGGACCATCTACATTGGACAAGCCAGGGTAGCTGAGGGACCATCTACATTGAACAAGCCAGGGTAGCTGAGGGACCATCTACATTGGACAAGCCAGGGTAGCTGAGGGACCATCTACATTGAACAAGCCAGGGTAGCTGAGGGACCATCTACATTGGACAAGCCAGGGTAGCTGAGGGACCATCTACATTGGACAAGCCAGGGTAGCTGAGGGACCATCTACATTGGACAAGCCAGGGTAGCTGAGGACCATCTACATTGGACAAGCCAGGGTAGCTGAGGGACCATCTACATTGGACAAGCCAGGGTAGCTGAGGGACCATCTACATTGGACAAGCCAGGGTAGCTGAGGGACCATCTACATTGGACAAGCCAGGGTAGCTGAGGGACCATCTACATTGGACAAGCCAGGGTAGCTGAGGGACCATCTACATTGGACAAGCCAGGGTAGCGGGACCATCTACATTACAAGGTAGCTGAGGGACCATCTACATTGAACAAACACACAATGTTATACTTCACACAACACACACACACACACACACACACACACACACACACACACACACACACACACACACACACACACACACACACACACACACACACACACACACACACACACACACACACACACACACACACAGAGACACACACACACAGAGACACACACACAACGAGACACACACACACACAGACACCCATATGTCTGGCCCTATTGAATAAAAACATCTACTGTCTGATTCCATTTAGTTCTTCCCAAATGTAATTTTCTCCGTCTTGTTTTTCTAGGTTTCCGATTTCCCCTGTTTATTTCACTCCCTCAAAATCACACGTTTTAATAGACAAAAAAACACATTGGATGTTCTTAGTCCACAACAATGTTTAAACCACATCAGGAGACCACGTTTGAGGTAGTTGCTCTTTATTTCCAACGTGTACCTATTAACAGGCTAGCAAGAAGCTAACAAGAAGCTAGCAACAGGCTAGTAAGAGGATAGCAAGAGGATAGCTAGAGGATAGCAAGAGGCTAACAAGAGGATAGCAAGAGACTAGTAAGAGGATAGCAAGAGGATAGCAAGAGGATAGCAAGAGGCTAACAAGAGGATAGCAAGAGACTAGTAAGAGGATAGCAAGAGGATAGCAAGAGACTAGTCAGAGGATAGCAAGAGGATAGCAAGAGACTAGTAAGAGGCTAACAAGAGGCTAGCAACAGGCTAGTAAGAGGCTAGTAAGAGGATAGCAAGAGACTAGTAAGAGGCTAACAAGAGGCTAACAAGAGGCTAGCAACAGGCTAGTAAGAGGCTAGTAAGAGGCTAGCAAGAGACTAGTAAGAGGCTAGCAAGAGAAGAGGCTAGCAAGAGGCTAACAAGAGGCTAGCAAGAGCAGAGGCTAGAAAGAGGCTAGCAAGAGAAGAGGCTAGCAAAAGGCTAGTAAGGGAAGAGGCAAGCAAGAGAAGAGGCTAGCAAGAGGCTAACAAGAAGCTAGCAAGAGGCTAGCAAGAGCAGAGGCTAGAAAGAGGCTAGCAAGAGAAGAGGCTAGCAAAAGGCTAGTAAGGGAAGAGGCAAGCAAGAGAAGAGGCTAGCAAGACCAGAGGCTAGCAAGAGGCTAGCAAGAGCAGAGGCTAGTAAAAGGCTAGCAAGAGAAGAGGCTAGCAAGAGGCTAGCAAGAGGCTGTGTTAATCTGTGTTTTTCTAGCGCACAAGTGACGGTAGAATTTGCAAAACAAATACCTACTGGACAGATGCAAATGATGCTGCTATCTTTCTGTCAGGTCAGCAGAGGAGCCTGTGTAGTGAACTGACAAGGTTTTTACAGAAGCCTTTCTATCTACCATTAGACTTCTCATTAGCATCATCGCTAATGGATACACATAGTGGAAGACACACGCAGACGGGCGTTCTCTCCTTGTCTGTACAGGGGGCGTTCTCTCCTTGTCTCTCCAGGGGGCGTTCTCTCCTTGTCTCTCCAGGGGGCGTTCTCTCCTTGTCTCTCCACAGACAGGGGCGTTCTCTCCTTGTGTCTCCAGACAGGGGCGTTCTCTCCTTGTCTCTCCAGGGGCGTTCTCTCCTTGTCTCTCCAGGGGCGTTCTCTCCTTGTCTCTACAGACAGGGGGCGTTCTCTCCTTGTCTCTCCAGGGGGCGTTCTCTCCTTGTCTCTCCAGACAGGGGGCGTTCTCTCCTTGTCTCTCCAGACAGGGGGCGTTCTCTCCTTGTCTCTCCAGGGGGCGTTCTCTCCTTGTCTCTACAGGGGCGTTCTCTCCTTGTCTCTCCAGGGGGCGTTCTCTCCTTGTCTCTACAGGGGGCGTTCTCTCCTTGTCTCTCCAGGGGGCGTTCTCTCCTTGTCTCTACAGACAGGGGGCGTTCTCTCCTTGTCTCTAGACAGGGGGCGTTCTCTCCTTGTCTCTACAGACAGGGGGCGTTCTCTCCTTGTCTCTACAGGGGGCGTTCTCTCCTTGTCTCTACAGACAGGGGCGTTCTCTCCTTGTCTCTATAGACAGGGGCGTTCTCTCCTTGTCTCTACAGACAGGGGCGTTCTCTCCTTGTCTCTACAGGGGGCGTTCTCTCCTTGTCTCTACAGACAGGGGGCGTTCTCTCCTTGTCTCTCCAGGGGCGTTCTCTCCTTGTCTCTCCTTGTCTCTACAGGGGCGTTCTCTCCTTGTCTCTACACAGGGGGCGTTCTCTCCTTGTCTCTAGACAGGGGCGTTCTCTCCTTGTCTCTACAGGGGCGTTCTCTCCTTGTCTCTCCAGGGGCGTTCTCTCCTTGTCTCTCCAGGGGCGTTCTCTCCTTGTCTCTACAGGGGGCGTTCTCTCCTTGTCTCTACAGGGGCGTTCTCTCCTTGTCTCTACAGACAGGGGGCGTTCTCTCCTTGTCTCTCCAGGGGGCGTTCTCTCCTTGACAGGGGCGTTCTCTCCTTGTCTCTACAGACAGGGGCGTTCTCTCCTTGTCTCTACAGACAGGGGGCGTTCTCTCCTTGTCTCTCCAGGGGCGTTCTCTCCTTGTCTCTACAGGGGGCGTTCTCTCCTTGTCTCTACAGACAGGGGGCGTTCTCTCCTTGTCTCTACAGGGCGTTCTCTCCTTGTCTCTACAGGGGCGTTCTCTCCTTGTCTCTACAGGGGCGTTCTCTCCTTGTCTCTACAGGGGGCGTTCTCTCCTTGTCTCTACAGGGGGCGTTCTCTCCTTGTCTCTACAGACAGGGGGCGTTCTCTCCTTGTCTCTACAGACAGGGGCGTTCTCTCCTTGTCTCTACAGGGGCGTTCTCTCCTTGTCTCTACAGACAGGGGGCGTTCTCTCCTTGTCTCTACAGGGGCGTTCTCTCCTTGTCTCTACAGACAGGGGGCGTTCTCTCCTTGTCTCTACAGACAGGTGGCGTTCTCTAACCCACCACAGAAACAGACAGGTGCGTAACCCTTGTCTCAGAGAGACAGGCGTTCTCTCCTTGTCTCTACAGACAGGGCGGTCTCTCCTTGTCTCACCACAGAGGGGCGTTCTCTCCTTGTCTCACAGACACAGGGGCGTTCTCTCCTTGTCTCACCACAGAGAAACAGACAGTTCTCTCCTTGTCTCTACAGAGGGGCGTGTAATCAGTAACCCACCACTTGTCTCTACAGGTGTAATCAGTAACTCCTTGTCTCTACAGGGGGCGTTCTCTCCTTGTCTCTACAGACAGGGGGCGTTCTCTCCAGTCTCTACAGGGGGCGTTCTCTCCTTGTCTCTACAGACAGACAGACAGGTGTAATCAGTAACCCACCTTGGACAGACAGGTGTAATCAGTAACCCACCACAGAGAGACAGACAGGTGTAATCAGTAACCCACCACAGACAGACAGACAGGTGTAATCAGTAACCCACCACAGAGAGACAGACAGGTGTAATCAGTAACCCACCACAGAGAGACAGACAGGTGTAATCAGTAACCCACCACAGACAGACAGGTGTAATCAGTAACCCACCACAGAGAGACAGACAGGTGTAATCAGTAACCCACCACAGAGAGACAGACAGGTGTAATCAGTAACCCACCACAGACAGACAGGTGTAATCAGTAACCCACCACAGACAGACAGACAGACAGGTGTAATCAGTAACCCACCACAGAGAAGACAGACAGGTGTAATCAGTAACCCACCACAGAGAGAGAGACAGGTGTAATCAGTAACCCACCACAGACAGACAGGTGTAATCAGTAACCCACCACAGAGAGACAGGTGTAATCAGTAACCCACCACAGAGAGACAGACAGGTGTAATCAGTAACCCACCACAGAGAGACAGACAGGTGTAATCAGTAACCCACCACAGACAGACAGACAGGTGTAATCAGTAACCCACCACAGAGAGACAGACAGGTGTAATCAGTAACCCACCACAGAAGACAGACAGGTGTAATCAGTAACCCACTTGTTACAGAGAGACAGACAGGTGTAATCAGTAACCCACCACAGAGAGACAGACAGGTGTAATCAGTAACCCACCACAGAGAGACAGACAGGTGTAATCAGTAACCCACCACAGAGAGACAGACAGGTGTAATCAGTAACCCACCACAGACTTGTTATAATGCAGCAGGTGTAATCAGTAACCCACCCAGAGAGACAGACAGGTGTAATCAGACAGACAGACAGGTGTAATCAGTAACCCACCACAGAGAGACAGACAGGTGTAATCAGTAACCCACCACAGAGACAGACAGGTGTAATCAGTAACCCACCATAAGACAGACAGACAGACAGGTGTAATCAGTAACCCACCATGGTAACAGACAGACAGGTGTAATCAGTAACCCACCACAGACAGACAGACAGACAGGTGTAATCAGTAACCCACCACAGACAGACAGACAGGTAAGCCTTGTTATAATGTAACTGTCGTAACCATGTTATATTATATAGATTATGTAATATAGTAACCCACCACAGAGACTTCTCGATGATCTTGGTTCTGAAGACCTCCTCCTGATCCAGGTTGACAGTACAGTAACAGTCTCTCATCCTGTTGGGACCTGGGTACGGAGGGATGTTCTTCGCCTCACCTGGAGGAGAGGAGGAGGAGGAGGAGGAGGAGGAGACTGAGGAGGAGGTTATAATGCAGAGGAGGAGGAGGAGAGAACTTGTTATAAGGACAAAGGTTATGGGCCTTGTTATAATGCTGAACTCAGCCTTGTTATAATGCATTGTAACTGTCGTATGCCTTGTTATAATGCATCGTAACTGTCGTAAGCCTTGTTATAATGCATTGTAACTGTCGTAAGCCTTGAAGCCTTGTTATAATGCATGGTAACTGTCATAAGCCTTGTTATAATGCATTGTAACTGTCGTAAGCCTTGTTATAATGCATTGTAACTGTCGTAAGCCTTGTTATAATGCATTGTAACTGTCGTAAGCCTTGTTATAATGCATTGTAACTGTCGTAAGCCTTGTTATAATGCATCGTAACTGTTATAATGCTGTAAGCCTTGTTATAATGCATGTAACTGTCGTAAGCCTTGTTATAATGCATTGTAACTGCCTTGTTATAATGCATTGTAACTGTCGTAAGCCTTGTTATAATGCATGGTAACTGTCATAAGCCTTGTTATAATGCATTGTAACTGTTATAATGTAAAGCCTTGTTATAATGCATCGTAACTGTAAGCCTTGTTATAATGTAAGCCTTGTTATAATGCATGGTAACTGTATAATGTAAGCCTTGTTATAATGCATGGTAACTGTTGTAAGCCTTGTTATAATGCATTGTAACTGTCGTAAGCCTTGTTATAATGCATCGTAACTGTCGTAAGCCTTGTTATAATGCATCGTAACTGGCGTAAGCCTTGTTATAATGCATGGTAACTGTGTAAGCCTTGTTATAATGCATGGTAACTGTCGTAAGCCTTGTTATAATGCATGGTAACTGTGGTAAGCCTTGTTATAATGCATGGTAACTGTTGTAAGCCTTGTTATAATGCATCGTAACTGTCGTAAGCCTTGTTATAATGCATCGTAACTGTGTATAAGCCTTGTTATAATGCATGGTAACTGTTGTAAGCCTTGTTATAATGCATGGTAACTGTCGTAAGCCTTGTTATAATGCATCGTAACTGTTGTAAGCCTTGTTATAATGCATGGTAACTGTTGTAAGCCTTGTTATAATGCATCGTAACTGTTGTAAGCCTTGTTATAATGCATGGTAACTGTTGTAAGCCTTGTTATAATGCATGGTAACTGTCGTAAGCCTTGTTATAATGCATCGTAACTGTTGTAAGCCTTGTTATAATATGGTAATTATGTAATATATTAGATTCTACTATATAGCCTTGTTATAATCTCTCTCTCTATTATATATTCTCTCTATTAGATTCTCTCTCTCCCCCCCTCTCTCTCTCTCTCCCCCTCTCTCTCTCTCTCTCTCTCTCTCTCTCTCTCTCTCTCTCTCTCTCTCTCTCTCTCTCTCTCTCTCTCTCTCTCTCTCTCTCTCTCTCTCTCCCTTCTCTATCCCCCCTCTCTCTCTCACTCTCCCCCTCTCTCTCTCCCACTTCTCTATCTCTCCGTCTCTCCCCCCTCTCACTATCCCTCTGAAATAAACAATAAAAATGAACAGTAAACATTACACATACAGAAGTTCCAAAATAATAAATACATGTATTATATTAAACACATATTATATAAATATACAGTGTTGTAATGATGTACAAATGGTTAAGGTTACACAAGGGAAAATAAACATAAATATGGGTTGTATTTATAATGGTGCTTGTTCTTCACTGGTTGACCTTTTCTTGTGGCAACAGGTCACAAATCTTGCTGCTGTGATGGCACACTGTGGTATTTCACCCAATAGATATGAGAGTTTACAGCCGCACACACACACACACACACACACACACACACACACACACACACACACACACACACACACACACACACACACACACACACACACACACACACACACACACACACACACACACACACACACACACACATATATACACACACACACACACACACACACACACACACACACACACACACACACACACACACACACACACACACACACACACACACACACACACACACACACACACACACACACACACATAGCCACACACACACACACACACACACATAGCCACACACACACATAGCCACACACACACACACGGCCACACACATATATAGCCACACACACACACACACACACACACACACACACACACACACACACACACACACACACACACACACACACACACACACACACACACACACACACACACACACACACACACACACACACACACACACACACACACACACAAAAACACACACACACACACAGAGGCTGTGCTCCACACACACACACACACACACACACACACACACACAGCCACACACACACACACAGGAATGTGGTCCACACACACACACACACACACACACACACACACACACACACACACACACACACACACACACACACACACACACACACACACACACACACACACACACACACACACACACACACACACACACACACACACACACACACACACACACACACATACTTGCAGAAGCTGTGCTCCTCCATGAACCAGATTAGCCTGAGGTCTGAGATGTCCTCTCCCCTACCCTCTCCTCCCTGTGTGTGTGTGTGTGTGAGGTCTGGAGGTCCTCCGTATAGCTCCCCTACCCCCTGAGGTCAGGAAGCTCCCCCAATTCATTCATCGGAACATGTGTGAAAGAGCACTCCCTTACAACAGGAATGTGGTCCAACCACATAAAAATTATAACAGACACACACACACACACACAGTCCAACCAGCTCCTACTACCACATTATAACACACACACACACACAGTCCGACCAGCCCTTATAACCTCCCACAGCTCACCCTACAACCTGAGGTCACAGGTCCTCCCTATAGCTCCCACACCACACACCTGAGGTCTGAGGTCCACACCTATAGCACCACACACCAAGCCTGAGGTCCTCCCTATAGCTCCCCTACCAAGCCTGAGGTCTGAGGTCCTCCCTATAGCTCCCCTACCAAGCCTGAGGTCTGAGGTCCTCCCTATAGCTCCCCTACCAAGCCTGAGGTCTGAGGTCCTCCCTATAGCTCCCCTACCAAGCCTGAGGTCTCCCTATAGCTCCCCTACCAAGCCTGAGGTCCTCCCTATAGCTCCCCTACCAAGCCTGAGGTCCTCCCTATAGCTCCCCTACCAAGCCTGAGGTCTGAGGTCCTCCCTATAGCTCCCCTACCAAGCCTGAGGTCTGAGGTCCTCCCTATAGCTCCCCTACCAAGCCTGAGGTCTGAGGTCCTCCCTATAGCTCCCCTACCAAGCCTGAGGTCTGAGGTCCTCCCTATAGCTCCCCTACCAAGCCTGAGGTCTGAGGTCCTCCCTATAGCTCCCCTACCAAGCCTGAGGTCTGAGGTCCTCCCTATAGCTCCCCTACCAAGCCTGAGGTCTGAGGTCCTCCCTATAGTCCCCTCAAGCCTGAGGTCTGAGGTCCTCCCTAGCCCCTACCAAGCCTGAGGTCTGAGGTCCTCCCTATAGCTCCCCTACCAAGCCTGAGGTCTGAGGTCCTCCCTATAGCTCCCCAACCAAGCCTGAGGTCTGAGGTCCTCCCTATAGCTCCCCAACCAAGCCTGAGGTCTGAGGTCCTCCCTATAGCTCCCCTACCAAGCCTGAGGTCTGAGGTCCTCCCTATAGCTCCCCTACCAAGCCTGGGCTCTCCTACCAAAGGTCAGGTCCTCCCAAGCTCCCCTAGGATGGGAAACACCAAACTGAGGGGGAAAGAGAAAGAGGGGTAGGAGAGACAGAGAGAGAGATCTACAACAGGAAATGAGATGGGGAGAAAGGAATTCCAAACTGCATTCAAGACATGATTTAAAAAGACCAGGGTTACCCCCTAGACAACCTCTGAAGGAGTTTAAAGAGATAGAGATAGAGGAGACCAGGGTTACCCCCTAGACAACCTCTGAATGAGTTTAAAGAGATAGAGGAGACCAGTGTTACCCCCTAGACAACCTCTGAAGGAGTTTAAAGAGATAGAGGTGGAGGAGACCAGTGTTACCCCCTAGACAACCTCTGAAGGAGTTTAAAGAGATAGAGGTGGAGGAGACCAGTGTTACCCCCTAGACAACCTCTGAAGGAGTTTAAAGAGATAGAGGTGGAGGAGACCAGTGTTACCCCCTAGACAACCTCTGAAGGAGTTTAAAGAGATAGAGGTAGAGGAGACCAGTGTTACCCCCTAGACAACCTCTGAAGGAGTTTAAAGAGATAGAGGAGACCAGGGTTACCCCCTAGACAACCTCTGAAGGAGTTTAAAGAGATAGAGGTGGAGGACACCAGGGTTACCCCCTAGACAACCTCTGAAGCAGTTTAAAGAGATAGAGGTGGAGGAGACCAGGGTTACCCCCTAGACAACCTCTGAAGGAGTTTAAAGAGATAGAGGTGGAGGGAGACCAGTGTTACCCTCTAGACAACCTCTGAAGGAGTTTAAAGAGATAGAGGAGACCAGTGTTACCCTCTAGACAACCTCTGAAGGAGTTTAAAGAGATAGAGGAGACCAGTGTTACCCTCTAGACAACCTCTGAAGGAGTTTAAAGAGATAGAGGAGACCAGTGTTACCCTCTAGACAACCTCTGAAGGAGTTTAAAGAGATAGAGGAGACCAGGGTTACCCTCTAGACAACCTCTGAAGGAGTTTAAAGAGATAGAGGAGACCAGTGTTACCCCCTAGACAACCTCTGAAGGAGTTTAAAGAGATAGAGATAGAGGAGACCAGTGTTACCCTCTAGACAACCTCTGAAGCAGTTTAAAGGCCTGTATATGTGTAACAGTTTTCGTCTGAGGAGGAGTAGGAAGGATCGGACCAATTTGCAGCGTGGTACGTGTCCATGTTAATATTTATTAAAACTGAACACAAAAAAACTAAATAACAAGAGAACGACCGAAAACGAAACAGTTCTGTCTGGTGCAGAAACACAGAGAAAAGAAAACAACTACCCACAACCCATAGTGGGAAAACAGGCTGCCTAAGTATGGTTCTCAATCAGAGACAACGATAAACAGCTGCCTCTGATTGGGAACCATACCAGGCCTAAACACATAGAAATACAAAAACATAGAACAAACACATAGAATGCCCACCCCAACTCACGCCTTGACCAAACTAAAACAGAGACCTAAAAAAGGAACTAAGGTCAGGACGTGACAGTATCAGCATATTCAGTGAATGACAGACTCCTCCCCTTCTAATAGAATAATCCTCTTTCACCAGACAGACTCCTCCCCTTCTAATAGAATAATCCTCTTTAACTAGACAGACTCCTCCCCTTCTAATAGAATAATCCTCTTTCACCAGACAGACTCCTCCCCTTCTAATAGAATAATCCTCTTTAACTAGACAGACTCCTCCCCTTCTAATAGAATAATCCTCTTTCACCAGACAGACTCCTCCCCTTCTAATAGAATAATCCTCTTTAACCAGACAGACTCCTCCCACACACACACACACACACACACACACACACACACACACACACACACACACACACACACACACACACACACACACACAGAGCCACACACACACACACACACACACACACACACACACACACACACACACAGACACACACACAGAGACACACACACACAGACACACACACACACACACACACACACACACACACACACACACACACACACACACACACACACACAGACACACACACACAGACACACACACAGACACACACACACACACACACACACACACAGACACACACACACACACACACACACACACACACACACACACACACACACAAACACAGACACACACACACACACACACACAGGGCACTTTGTCACACACAGGCAGCCACTAAAGGACAGGGGAGGAGGGTGTACACTTCTCATATCTCTATAGTTCATTAATGACTAACTGAGTTAATTACACACACACATCATTACATGACCCTGAGATGACCTGTACAGACAGACCACTGAGATGACCTGTATTACAGACCACTGAGATGACCTGTATTACAGACCACTGAGATGACCTGTACTACAGACCACTGAGATGACTGTATTACACACTGAGATGACCTGTATTACAGACCACTGAGATGACCATTACAGACCACTGAGATGACCTGTATTACAGACCACTGAGATGACCTGTATTACAGACCACTGAGATGACCTGTATTACAGACACAGACACTGAGATGACTGTATTACACAGAGATGAGTATTACAGACCACTGAGATGTCCTCCCAGGCAGCCCTACAGACCAGGATGACCTGTATTACAGACCACTGGGAGGACTGAGATGACCTGTACAATCTTACAGACCACTGAGATCTCTATTAGTTCAGACTACATGAACTGAGATGACCTGTATTACAGACCAGACCACTGAGATGACCTGTATTACAGACCACTGAGATGACCTGTATTACAGACCACTGAGATGACCTGTATTACAGACCACTGAGATGACCTGTATTACAGACCACTGAGATGACCTGTATTACAGACCACTGAGATGACCTGTATTACAGACCACTGAGATGACCTGTATTACAGACCACTGAGATGACCTGTATTACAGACCACTGAGATGACCTGTATTACAGACCACTGAGATGACCTGTATTACAGACCACTGAGATGACCTGTATTACAGACCACTGAGATGACCTGTATTACAGACCACTGAGATGACCTGTATTACAGACCACTGAGATTACCTGTATTACAGACCACTGAGATGACCTGTATTACAGACCACTGAGATGACCTGTATTACAGACCACTGAGATGACCTGTATTACAGACCACTGAGATGACCTGTATTACAGACCACTGAGATGACCTGTATTACAGACCACTGAGATGACCTGTATTACAGACCACTGAGATGACCTGTATTACAGACCACTGAGATGACCTGTACTACAGACCACTGAGCCAGTATTACAGACCACTGGTATTACAGACCACTGAGTCATGACCAGTGACCAGTCCAGCTGAGTCTCACAGAGAGGTCATGACCCACTGAGCCAGTCCAGACCACTGGTAGGTGACCAGAGAGGTCATTACAGACCACTAGACCTGTATTACAGACCACAGTCCAGCTGGAGGTCCAGAGAGGTCCTGACTAGTACAGACCCAGCTGGTAGGTCCAGAGAGGTCATGACCAGTGGCCAGTCCAGCTGGTAGGTCCAGAGAGGTCATGACTAGTGGCCAGTCCAGCAGGCCCAGAGAGGTCATGACTAGTGGCCAGTCCAGCTGGTAGGTCCAGAGAGGTCATGACTAGTGGCCAGTCCAGCTGGACCACAGAGAGATGACCAGTGGCCAGACCACTGGATCTCTCCAGAGAGGTCAGACCACTGAGCCAGTCCAGCTGGTAGGTCCAGACCACTGAGGTCATGACTAGTGGCCAGTCCAGCTGGTAGGTCCAGAGGTCATGACCAGTGGCCAGTCCAGCTGGTAGGTCCAGAGAGGTCATGACTAGTGGCCAGTCCAGCTGGTAGGTCCAGAGAGGTCATGACCAGTGGCCAGTCCAGCTGGTCTCTCCAGAGAGGTCATGACCAGTGGCCAGTCCAGCTGGTCTCTCCAGAGAGGTCATGACCACTGAGCCAGTCCAGCTGGTAGGTCCAGAGAGGTCATGACTAGTGGCCAGTCCAGCTGGTCTCTCCAGAGAGGTCATGACCACTGAGCCAGTCCTGCTGGTCTCTCCAGAGAGGTCATGACCAGTGAGCCAGTCCAGCTGGTCTCTCCAGAGAGGTCATGACTAGTGGCCAGTCCAGCTGGTAGGTCCAGAGAGGTCATGACCAGTGGTCAGTCCAGCTGGTCTCTCCAGAGAGGTCATGACCACTGAGCCAGTCCAGCTGGTCTCTCCAGAGAGGTCATGACCAGTGGCAAGTCCAGCTGGTCTCTCCAGAGAGGTCATGACTAGTGGCCAGTCCAGCTGGTCTCTCCAGAGAGGTCATGACCACTGAGCCAGTCCAGCTGGTCTCTCCAGAGAGGTCATGACCAGTGGCCAGTCCAGCTGGTCTCTCCAGAGAGGTCATGACCACTGAGCCAGTCCTGCTGGTCTCTCCAGAGAGGTCATGACCAGTGAGCCAGTCCTGCTGGTCTCTCCAGAGAGGTCATGACCAGTGGCCAGTCCAGCTGGTCTCTCCAGAGAGGTCATGACTAGTGGCCAGTCCAGCTGGTCTCTCCAGAGAGGT
>NW_025745304.1:367927-375427 GCF_021184085.1 Oncorhynchus gorbuscha | reverse complement strand
TCATTTAGTTCTGGGTTCATTTAGTTGTGGGTTCCTTTAGTTCTGGGTTCCTTTAGTTCTGGGTTCCTTTAGTTCTGACTTCATTTAGTTCTGGGTTCCTTTAGTTCTGACTTCCTTTAGTTCTGGGTTCCTTTAGTTCTGACTTCCTTTAGTTCTGACTTCCTTTAGTTCTGGGTTCCTTTAGTTCTGACTTCATTTAGTTCTGACTTCCTTTAGTTCTGGGTTCCTTTAGTTCTGACTTCATTTAGTTCTGACTTCATTTAGTTCTGGGTTCCTTTAGTTCTGACTTCCTTTAGTTCTGGGTTCCTTTAGTTCTGACTTCCTTTAGTTCTGACTTCCTTTAGTTCTGGGTTCCTTTAGTTCTGACTTCATTTAGTTCTGGGTTCCTTTAGTTCTGACTTCCTTTAGTTCTGGGTTCCTTTAGTTCTGACTTCCTTTAGTTCTGACTTCCTTTAGTTCTGGGTTCCTTTAGTTCTGACTTCATTTAGTTGTGGGTTCCTTTAGTTCTGGGTTCCTTTAGTTCTGACTTCCTTTAGTTCTGGGTTCCTTTAGTTCTGACTTCATTTAGTTCTGGGTTCCTTTAGTTCTGACTTCATTTAGTTGTGGGTTCCTTTAGTTGTGGGTTCCTTTAGTTCTGACTTCATTTAGTTGTGGGTTCCTTTAGTTGTGGGTTCCTTTAGTTGTGGGTTCCTTTAGTTGTGGGTTCCTTTAGTTGTGGGTTCCTTTAGTTGTGGGTTCCTTTAGTTGTGGGTTCCTTTAGTTCTGGGTTCCTTTAGATGTGGGTTCCTTTAGTTGTGGGTTCCTTTAGTTGTGGGTTCCTTTAGTTCTGGGTTCCTTTAGTTGTGGGTTCCTTTAGTTGTGGGTTCCTTTAGTTCTGGGTTCCTTTAGTTGTGGGTTCCTTTAGTTGTGGGTTCCTTTAGTTGTGGGTTCCTTTAGTTGTGGGTTCCTTTAGTTCTGGGTTCCTTTAGTTGTGGGTTCCTTTAGTTGTGGGTTCCTTTAGTTGTGGGTTCCTTTAGTTCTGACTTCATTTAGTTGTGGGTTCCTTTAGTTGTGGGTTCCTTTAGTTGTGGGTTCCTTTAGTTGTGGGTTCCTTTAGATGTGGGTTCCTTTAGTTGTGGGTTCCTTTAGTTGTGGGTTCCTTTAGTTGTGGGTTCCTTTAGTTGTGGGTTCCTTTAGTTGTGGGTTCCTTTAGTTGTGGGTTCCTTTAGTTGTGGGTTCCTTTAGTTGTGGGTTCCTTTAGTTGTGGGTTCCTTTAGTTGTGGGTTCATTTAGTTGTGGGTTCCTTTAGTTCTGGGTTCCTTTAGTTGTGGGTTCATTTAGTTGTGGGTTCCTTTAGTTCTGCCATTCAGGGAGTCCTCTCCTCCAGACTAGTTACAGGTCCAGATGGTCTATAACACCTCTCTCACCCTTCTACCTCCCTCCTTTCTCTCCCCCATCTCAATCTCCTTCTACAGGAAGTTAGGGAATCTCTGCTGGCCAGCTGCCAAAAGGAAGCCCCAAGTGGCCTTGTCAGCCTACCCCGGCCCCCTCTCCCACCCCCACCGACCATTCCTCCCCTGGCTTCCAGAGTGACGCGTGTCCCTGTCTCTCTCTGGCATGAGACAACCCTGCCTGTATTCATGTCCTCTGACCACTCAGGAGACAGCAGAGCTCCAGGCAGCCAGCTGGACAGTCTCTCTCTGTGTCTTCTCCCTTCCCTGACCCATGTGATCAACATCCTCTCCGGCTCCTCCCACTCACAGACCACAATGCCTTTCTGGACTGAAAAGACCGCCTGGTCAGTGTCGCTCTGCGCTAGACTTACCAACCTCAGCTCTCTCTCTCTACCCCCTCTTTCTTTAGCCTCTCTCTCTCTCTCTCTCTCTCTCTCTCTCTCTCTCTCTCTCTCTATCTCTTCTCTCTCTCTCTCTATTGCTTCCTCCCTCTCTCTCTTCTCTCTCTCTCTCTCTTATCTCTCTCTCTCTCTCTCTGTCTCTATCTCTTCTCTCTCCCTCTCTCTCTTCTCTCTCTCTCTCTCTCTCTCTCTGTCTCTCTATCTCTTCTCTCTCCCTCTCTCTTCTCTCTCTCTCTTCTCTCTCTCTCTCTCTCTCTCTCTCTCTCTCTCTCTCTTCTCTCTCCTCTCTCTGTCTCTCTCCCTCTCTCTCCTCTCTCTCTCTCTCTCTCTCTCTCTCTCTCTCTCTCTCTCTCAATTCAATTTCCATTTAAGGGTTTTATTGGAAAGGGAACATATGTTATATGTAACATTGCCAGTGAAATAGATAATATACAAAAGTGAAATAAACAATAAAAATGAACAGTGAACATTAACCTCACAGAAGTTCAAAAGGATAAAGACATTTCATTATGTCTTTATACAGTGTTGTAATGATGTGCAAATAGTTCATGTGCAAAAGGGAAAATAAATAAACATAAATATGGGTTGTATTTACAATGGTGTTTGTTCTTCACTGGTTGACCTTTTCTCGTGGCAACAGGTCACAAATCTTGCTGCTGTGATGTCACACTGTGGTATTTCACCCAGTAGATATGGGAGTTTATCAAAATCAGGTTTGTTTTCGAATTCTTTGTGTATCTGTGTAATCTGAGGGAAATATGTCTCTCTAATATGGTCATACATTGGGCAGGAGGTTAGGAAGTGCAGCTCAGTTTCCACCTCATTTTGTGGACAGTGAGCACATAGCCTGTCTTCTCTTGAGAGCCATGTCTGTCTACGGCGGCCTTTCTCAATAGCAAGGCTATGCTCACTGAGTCTGTACATAGTCAAAGCTTTCCTTAAGTTTGGGTCAGTCACAGTGGTCAGGTATTCTGCCGCTGTGTACTCTCTGTTTAGGGCCAAATAGCATTCTAGTTTGCTCTGTTATTTTGTTAATTCTTTCCAATGTGTTAAGTAATTATCTTCTTGTTTTCTCATGATTTGGGTTGGGTCTAATTGTGCTGTTGTCCTGGGGATCTGTGGGGTGTGTGTGTGTTTGTGAACAGAGCCCCAGGACCAGCTTGCTTAGGGGACTCTTCTCCAGGTTCATCTCTCTGTAGGTGATGGCTTTGTTGTCGTTTCCTTTTAGGTGGTTGTAGAATTTAACAGCTCTTTTCTGGATGTTGATAATTAGTGGGTATCGGCCTAATTCTGCTCTGCTCTATTGGGTGTTTTATGTTGTAAACCTTTGCAGAATTCTGCATGTAGAGTCTCAATTTGGTGTTTGTCCCATTTTGTGAAGTCTTGGTTGGTGAGCGGACCCCAGACCTCACAACCATAAAGGGCAATGGGCTCTATGACTGAATTATTTTTAGCCAGATCCTAATTGGTATGTTGAAATTTATGTTTCTTTTGATGGCATAGAAGGCCCTTCTTGCCTTGTCTCTCAGATCGTTCACAGCTTTGTGGAAGTTACCTGTGGCGCTGATGTTTCGGCCGAGGTATGTATAGTTTTTTGTGTGCTCCAGGGCATTGATGTCCAGATGGAATTTGTATTTGTGGCAAATGGACCTTTTTGGAACACCATTATTTTTGTCTTACTGAGATTTACTGTTACAGGGCCCAGAACTGACAGAATCTATGCAGATGATCTAGGTGCTGATGTAGGCCCTCCTTGGTTGGTGACAGAAGCACCAGATCATCAGCAAACAGCAGACATTTGACTTCAAATTCTAGACTTCAGATTCACTCTCTCTACCCCCTCCCTCTAATGCTCTCTCTATCCCCCTCCCTCTAATGCTCTCTCTATCCCCCTCCCTCTAACTCTCTCTCAACCGCCCCCTCTAATGCTCTCTCTACCCCCTCACTCTAATGCTCTCTCTACCCCCCCTCTAACTCTCTCTCTACCGCCCCCTCTAATGCTCTCTCCCCCCCCTCTAACTCTCTCTCTACCCCCCCCTCTAACTCTCTCTCTACCCCCTTAACTCTCTCTCTACCCCCCCCTCTAACTCTCTCTCTACCCCCCTCTAACTCTCTCTCTACCCCCCCCCCTCTAACTCTCTCTCTCCCCCCCTCTAACCCCCTCTAACTCTCTCTCTACCCCCCCTCTAACTCTCTCTCTACCCCCCCCCCTCTAACTCTCTCTCTATCCCCCTCCCTCTAATGCTCTCTCTACCCCCCCTCTAGCTCTCTCTCTACCCCCCCCCTCTAACTCTCTCTCTACCCCCTAACTCTCTCTCTACCCCCCCCCTCTAACTCTCTCTCTCCCCCCCCCCTCTAACTCTCTCTCTACCCCCTAACTCTCTCTCTCTCTCTCTGTGTCTCCGTGTGTCTCCTGGGGTTGAGTAAGACGTGGAGCTGGTTGATGAGAGACAGCCCTCAGCAGCCTGCTGTACTGTTAGTGAGTAGGTGTGAGAACCACAACAACCCCCCCATCCCAGTCAGTCCATCTGGTTTTCATTAGCTTGTTGCTACGCAGGAAAAAACACTTCTTTTGTTGTCCATGCAGCCAATCAGGAAGTGATTTTGGGGCAGTAGCTTCCTGTTTCCCTGCGTTCCCCCGGACATTAGGCCCCGCCCAGCTCCTCTAGCCCAACAGTTAATGTATAACATGCTGCTTTAGGACACAGAGGACAGGAAGGGGACAGTCCTGTCTGTAGGACACAGAGGACAGGAGGGGGACAGTCCTGTCTGTAGGACATAGAGGACAGGAGGGGGACAGTCCTCTCTGCAGGACACAGAGGACAGGAAGGAGACAGTCCTGTCTGGAGGACATAGAGGACAGGAGGGGGAACAGTCCTCTCTGTAGGACATAGAGGACAGTCCTGTCTGGACATAGAGATGTTCAACTCTGAAACCATCTGTGATGTGATCTCTCCGGCAGGGTAGCCTAGTGGTTAGAGCGTTGGACTAGTAACCTGTCTTTATATCTGAGGGGTATTGGGGAGGCAGGGTAGCCTAGTGGTTAGAGCGTTGGACTAGTAACCTGTCTTTATATCTGGGGGGTATTGGGGAGGCAGGGTAGCCTAGTGGTTAGAGCGTTGGACTAGTAACCTGTCTTTATATCTGGGGGTATTGGGGAGGCAGGGTAGCCTAGTGGTTAGAGCGTTGGACTAGTAACCTGTCTTTATATCTGGGGGTATTGGGGAGGCAGGGTAGCCTAGTGGTTAGAGCGTTGGACTAGTAACCTGTCTTTATATCTGGGGGGTATTGGGGAGGCAGGGTAGCCTAGTGGTTAGAGCGTTGGACTAGTAACCTGTCTTTATATCTGAGGGGTATTGGGGAGGCAGGGTAGCCTAGTGGTTAGAGCGTTGGACTACTAACCTGTCTTTATATCTGAGGGGTATTGGGGAGGCAGGGTAGCCTAGTGGTTAAAGTGTTGGACTACTAACCTGTCTTTATATCTGAGGGGTATTGGGGAGGCAGGGTAGCCTAGTGGTTAAAGTGTTGGACTACTAACCTGTCTTTATATCTGAGGGGTATTGTGGGAGGCAGGGTTTCTAACAAGCCAATATTCCTAGTGGTTAAAGTGTTGGACTACTAACCTGTCTTTATATCTGAGGGGTATTGGGGAGGCAGGGTAGACCTAGTGGTTCAAAGCGTTGGACTACTAACCTGTCTTTATATCTGAGGGGTATTGGGGAGGCAGGGTAGTTCTGTTGTGATTTAGTGGTTAAAGTGTTGGACTACTAACCTGTCTTTATATCTGAGGGGTTAGTTCCAGGGGAGGCAGGGTAGCCTAGTGGTTAGAAGCGTTGGACTAGTAACCTGTCTTTATATCTGAGTCCAGGGTATTGAGGGAGGCAGGGTAGCCTAGTGGTTAGAGCGTTGGACTAGTAACCACCAGAAATTACAGTTATTTTTCCAGTGTTTTAATGACCATCAAGGGTTCAATGAATTAAATGACCTTTCTTTCACTTTTTTTTTCTGTGGTTTCAATTTATTTATTTTATTTTACTAGGCAGGTCCGTTAAGAATAAATTCTTATTTTCAATGACGGCCTAGGAACAGTGGGTTAACTGGTCTAGGAACAGTGGGTTAACTGCCTGTTCAGGGGCAGAACGACAGACTTGTACCTTGGGGATTCGAACTTGCAACCTTTCGGTTACTAGTCCAACGCTCTAACCACTAGGCTACCCTGCCGCCCCACATTGCTCAGTTTCTCTAGAGATAAATCAGACCCAGATTGAACTGTGTGATGTAGTAGGGAGTTGTAGTTTCTCTAGAGATAAATCAGACCCAGACTGAACTGTGTGATGTAGTAGGGAGTTGTAGTTTCTCTAGAGATAAATCAGACACAGACTGAACTGTGTGATGTAGTAGGGAGTTGTAGTTTCTAACAAGCCAATATTCTACATAGTTTAGTGCAGAAAACGTGGTGATTAACTACAACGCCCATAATCCACTGCGAACCTACTTGTCCGGTCTGTGTGTTTCGTTTAGGCCTGCTATGTTAAGGTAGTTTGGGGCAGACACAGAGAGACAGAGACAGAACAGCTCATGACAGAGAGGAAGAGAGAGCAGTTGGTATCTCTACCTGAAAATACATCATCTAAGTAGACTACACAGCAGTCATAAAAGAATGCCTTATTTACACTGAAGAACCTCTAAAATAGTGATTATGTTTTTTGTCCGACAACATAATGATGTCATGAGATGATGACTTAATAAAGGTGATTAAATCAAACGAATGTGATTCCATACAAACATCTGGACTGTTCTGTTCTGTTGTGATTTAGGGGTGTTGTTCTACCATATCAATGTACTGCCAACAGTTTGGACCAGTAACCTGTTGGTCTGCAGCATGTCCAGAACCTAGAGTCCAGAACCCAGAGTTCAGAACCCAGTGTCCAGAACCCAGAGTCCAGAACCCAGAGTCCAGAACCTAGAGTCCAGAACCTAGAGTCCAGAACCCAGAGTTCAGAACCCAGTGTCCAGAACCCAGTGTCCAGAACCCAGAGTCCAGAACCCAGAGTCCAGAACCTAGAGTCCAGAACCTAGAGTCCAGAACCCAGTGTCCAGAACCCAGAGTTCAGAACCCAGAGTCCAGAACCCAGAGTCCAGAACCTAGAGTCCAGAACCTAGAGTTCAGAACCCAGTGTCCAGAACCCAGTGTCCAGAACCCAGAGTCCAGAACCCAGAGTCCAGAACCTAGAGTCCAGAACCTAGAGTCCAGAACCCAGTGTCCAGAACCTAGAGTTCAGAACCCAGAGTCCAGAACCCAGAGTCCAGAACCCAGAGTCCAGAACCTAGAGTCCAGAACCCAGAGTCCAGAACCTAGAGTCCAGAACCTAGAGTCCAGAACCCAGAGTCCAGAACCCAGAGTCCAGAACCTAGAGCCCAGAACCTACAGTAGACTAGTCCTATTGTAGGGAGGTTCTAGGTTCTAATGAGGTTGGGGACAGTACAGTAGACTACAGTAGACTAGTCCTATTGTAGGGAGGTTATAGGTTCTAGTGAGGTTGGTGACAGTACAGTAGACTAGTCCTATTGTAGGGAGGTTATAGGTTCTAGTGAGGTTGGTGACAGTACAGTAGACTAGTCCTATTGTAGGGAGGTTATAGGTTCTAGTGAGGTTCTAGACAGTA